>NW_027361726.1:7360000-7607500 GCF_039654945.1 Dendrobates tinctorius
GGCCACAGCAAAGACCCACATCTTTGCGCTCGACCTTCCTGTCCCAGTTTCTAGGGGACTGCACCACACCACTATTGAAGTCAGAGCAGTGTGAAACGGTTGTTGGTTGGATAGCGGATAATGCTTCCAGTCACTTAGCCACCACCACCACCATGTCTTCCAAACGGTCAAGTCTGAGTAGCCGTGAGTGTGGACCGGATATTACTCACCCTGATCCTCCTTCCTCCCACTATGCCGAGTGCCCTGAGACAACTGATCCCACACTTGGAGACTCCAAAGAGCTGTTCAGTTTTCCATTTAGAGATTCATGCCTCTCGCCCGCTCCACTTAAAGCGAGCCAAGTATGTTGGAGGGAGACCAATCCTTCCTGTGGTGATTGACGGCATCCCCATGAACACTTTGCTGGACACTGGCTCCCAGGTGACCACTATGCCCTATATCCTTTATAAGAGGTATTGAGTTGACTCTGAACTCACCCGTGGCCCAAGTGATGAACTAACAGTAGTTGCCAGTAATGGTCAGTCTTTACCACAAGTGGGATGCAAAGAAATTACTGTTAAAGTGGGGAGGGTGGAGTTGAAATCTCAAGGTCTGATAGTTGTGGATATTGATCGACGAGAATGTAATTCCAGGATGACTCTTGGTACAAATGTAATTGAAAATTGTCTTTCCGAGGTTATTGTTTTGTTGCAACAGGTGGCTGAGACTGCTGGTTCCAGTGAACAACGAGTCCTGCAGAAGGAGATCAAGGCCCTGATGCAAAGACAACAGGTAGAACTCTCTGGTGGAGAAATTGGTAGTGTCAGAGTGAGTGATGCTTTCCCCAATGCAATACCCCCCAGATGTGAAATGTTGATTTGGTGTCGGGCAGCCATAGGCCTCAGAGGGAAGGATTACCAGGTATTGGTAGAACCAGTATATTCTGATAGCAGGTCCACTGTCCTGACAGCCAGAGGGGTGGTTGATGTACGTAAAGGGAGAGTCTCTGTATGCCTTTTGAATTGTGGGGAAGAGGAGGCCACAATACCTCGGTACGCCACAGTTGCTAAGCTGCTCACTATCAGTAATAATGCAATGCAGGCAGCAGAGCCCTTGGTCTCATCCGACCAGGTGGAGGACAATGGCTCTGGAAAGCAGCTAGAGGAGTGGTGCCAGCAACTGCAGGTGGGGACTGACTCTACACCTTCATACCAGAAAAATGGGGTTTACAGGGTGACCCAGGAATATGAGCGGGTATTCAGTAAACACCCCCTAGATTTTGGGAAGGCAAAAGGGGTTCAACATCATATCCCCACTGGAGATCATCTACTCATAAAAGAAAGATACCGGCCTATACCCCCAACACAATATCAATGTGCTAAAGGTGTGTTGAGAGAGATGAAGAAAGCTGGGGTTATCAGAGACAGTTGTAGCCCCTGGGCAGCTCCAATAGTTTTTGTAAAGAAAAAGGATGGTACCATGAGAATGTGTGTTGATTACAGGAAAATTAACAGCACTACACATAAAGATGCCTATCCATTACCTAGGATTGAGGAATCATTAGCTGCACTTAAAACTGCTAACTACTTTTCTACCTTAGATCTCACTAGTGGGTATTGGCAGGTTCCCGTGGCGGAGGCAGACAAGGAGAAAACAGCATTTACCACCCCAATGGGTCTCTGTGAGTTCAACTATATGCCATTTGGGCTCTGCACTGCCCCAGGAACATTTCAACGGCTGATGGAGTGCTACCTGGGACACATGAACTTTGAGACATTCCTGTTGTACCTTGATGATGTCATTGTTTTCTCCAAGACTTAGGCCTCTTTCACACATCAGGTTTTCGCCGTCAGGCGCGATCCGGCGCTTTTGACAGAAACCGGATCCGGCGAAATGCAATGCCAGATCCGGTTTCCCCCCCATTGACTTGCATTTGCGCCGGATCGCGCCGGATGGCCATGCGTTTCATCCGGTTTTCGCCGGATCCGGCAATGTGTCGCGATCCGGCGTCTGGAAAAAACGGCTACTGTAACGTTTTTTGTCTCCGGCGAAAAAGCCGGACACGCCGGATCCGGCGTGTCCGGCTTTTTCACACAATGAAAGCCTATGAGCGCCGCAATGCGACTGATCCGGCAAAAGCCGGATCCGGTGGCCGGATCCGTTTTTTTGGTCTGAGCATGCTCAGTAGCTCTGCCCACAAGACATATATAAAAGCAAGACAGTGGGACCCACAGCCACACCCAACATGCCACCCAAGAAAGCAACCAAGCGCAGCAGGAGAAGGCAGGAGACCACTGCAGCACCATCAGCACCACCACCACCCCAAATGGAGCAGCAAATGGAACATGCTGAGGAGGGGAGGCCAGCAGCAGATGAGAGACGGTAATTATCAAATCCCCCATTCCTCCAAACTAGGGCTATTGAATATCAAGATATTCATTGGCCCTTTGTTTCTCTTTATTCAACAGCCACCCAATAGATGCAGCAGCAGCAGCAATGGCAGCAGCTGGAACACCACCCACAGGCATGGAGTGTGGCCACCAGGAAGACAGCACATCATCTTCTGGGAGCCCTCCCTCGCATCGTCAGCGTTTAACGGTAAGTTTTTATTTCCAAAATCCATCATCTCTGTAATATATGTCTATTCATTGCCTTTTATTTCAAAACAGGATTCACAAGATGAAGAGGAGCTCCCAGAAGAAGAAGGAAGGGGTGGACAGACACTTGGAGTGGGCTCACAATTGGTAAGTTTTTTGCATCAAACACAACATCACACTACACACAACACATAGAAAACAATGTTCTGCAGACCACACACAGCAAACAAATGCCTACATCCAAAGACATAACATTTTTTGTTTTCTTCTCTAGTCTTCCCAATCTGGTGCTCGGCCAAGAGGTCCTCGCAGTGCCTCCCAGGGTCGTCGGCGACAGCAACGCGGCGGTCACCAGCGTGTAAGTATAAATATTTTTGCTTTGTTTTTTTGCACTTTTTATTTCATTTCTTTTGTGGAGGCTAATTATGTTATTTTTGTCTTTTTCTTTAACAGCCTTCACAGCGTGCTCCCGACTCTGACGGTGAGGATGGAGGACTCAATGTGGACCACCTCATCGATCTCGTCAGAGAAAGGGAGCCGCTCTGGAATATGGCTGACCGCCGCCACGCTGACCTTATCGTTACCCGACGACTCTGGGAGGAAATCTGTTCGCTCCTTGTGGGCCGCTGGGAGGACCTCGATGTTCGGGCCCAGATTAAAGAGCGTAAGTATATACAGTACCGGTTGCTTGATGTAAACCAGTGTTTCCCGAACTCCAGTCCTCGTGGTCCCCACGGATCATGTGTTCAGGATTTCTATTTACTATGGAAATCCTGAAAACATGACCCCTGGGGACCATGAGGACTGGAGTTTGTGAAACACTGATGTTGTATACTAACCACTCCTTTCTCGTTTCAGGGAACAGAATTGTGAATCGGTGGTGGTCTGTGAGGGATCGTTTCAAGAAGGAGTTCAATAAAGAGATGCGGGCCCCGAGTGGATCTGGAGGACGCAGGAGCAAGTACAAGTACGCACAAGCCCTGTCGTTCCTCCGGGAAACAATGGTCACTAGAAGGTAAATATTACACACCACATGTGAAAAAAAATGTTAGATGTAACTTTTTTTTTTCAGCCAGGGCCATACCATGTCAGTATTTTAATTGTTTTTTTTTCTCTTTATTCCACAGCACGGTGAGCAGCACTCGGGAGCCTGCACGATTGGACCCTTCTGAGGCGATCCCTGAGGAGACCGGCACCGAGGGACACTTCGACCGCCCCGGTACATCTGCACCTTCCCAGCCTTCCCACACATTCGACCCATCTGTCCCATCCACCAGCACAGAAGCATCGTGGCCGCCTACATTACATGAAGCTGCTGGTGAGGAGATCGCTTTCCCTTTACCCCACCCTTCTGCCCCTGCCACCTCTAGTACACCTGCGGGTACTGGGCGGCAGCGGCAGAGGGGTCAGGAAAAGAGTTATGCGCCAGAGTTCTTGCATCTGAATGCATCTTTCCAGAACTGTCTAAAAGTCTTGTCAGAGCAAATCTCCGCAGGCTTTCAGCAGATCAACTCCAGCATTCTGGAGGTGAAGACACTTCTGTAAACCATGCATTCAGAAGCAAGATCTTCGCCAAACCACACCTTTTTCAGGTCTGTTGTGGAGCGCATGGCAACACTATCTCCTACCCAGCAGATGCATGTAATGCATTCGTGCCACGGTGCTCTACAGCAGGTTACATCCCAAACTCCACCTCCCACCACTGTAGTTCCTCCACCTGCACCCCCTCCAGCCACTTTCCATCCTCCCCCTCCTATTACATCTGCACCCCCTCCAGCCACTTTCCATCCTCCCCCTCCTATTACATATGCACCCCCTCCAGCCACTTTCCATCCTCCCCCTCCTATTACATCTGCACCCCCTCCAGCCACTTTCCATCCTCCCCCTCCTATTACATACCAGCAACCTCACCAGTACCAGCAACCTTCCCAGTACCAGCAACCTCCCCAGTACCAGACATCTCCCCACTTCCAGCAACCTGCCCCGTACCAAACTCCTTCCCCGTACCAAACTCCTTCCCCGTACCAAACTCCTTCCCCATACAACTTTCCATCAACATCATCTGCTCCTACAGTCCCTGCCCAACCCTCCACTCCACCACCCACCACCTCTTCTGCCTCCCACATGTCCACCCATTCTGTAGCTTTTTCCACACCATCATCTCTAACTGTTCCTTCCCCACCATGATCCCAGTCCTCTCTCCACACTCCCATTGTCGAAGTGTCCCGCAGCCCCTCCAGCAGTATTTCCACCCCACACTACACAGAGTTATAATGTTTTTTTTGTAATAAAAATGCCCATTTGGTTGGTTTCAAACCTTTATTAAAAAAGTTTTTTTAACTTTAAAAACAGTTTACACAAAAAACAATATTTTAAATAAAAGTTAAATTATTGTTTACACTGGTTGTCTGTCATTTCTTTCTGCGGCGAAATATGTTTAAAAAAAAGGTTAAATACAGGGTATTTAAAAGGTAAAAAGGTATTCAAAACCAGGTATATAACTGTGGGTAAATTTTAGCTTTTTGCCACAGTTGTGTTCCTGGTTGTGTTTGAAGCAAAGTATTTCACCTGAAAAGTTGTGTTTATTGTTGGTGATTTCCTAACAATGAACACAACTTTTGTTAAAAGGTGAAATACTTTGCATAAAACACAACCAAGGAACACACCTGTGGCCTAAAGCTGAAAATAGTAAGACCATGACAAGATAGCCAACTTTGGTTGGCAAAGGTATATACTGTTGGTCCAGAAGGTACACAAGTTTGGTTAGGGCACAAATCTTTCACACTCTGTCATCCTGCCAGTGTACTCTGCCTTGAGGTGACATAAAGTATAGTGCAAAATTGTCCCTCATTACTGAAACCGTCACAGAACTTCTAGTGGTAATATTTCCAATGACAACATCCATCTTCGCCAGTAACTTGCTCTTCTCTCCAACCTGCACTTTCTCCTCTACAACCTGTCAAAGAAGGGCTGTAGGAACATGCTATATATAGTTTTCCAGTAGCCAATCCCGTTCGGAAGGCCACAAGGGTCAATTTTAAAAACCAGATCCGGCGTAATCCGTCGAAAAACGGATAGAAAAACGGATGAACCGGATGAGACGGATCCGGTTTTGTCTGTCAAGAACAAGACGGATCCGGCAGAAAACCGGATCCGGCACATCAGGTTTTACAAAACATTTGCCGGATCCGGCATTCCGGCACGACGCCGGATCGCGCCTGACGCCGAAAACCTGATGTGTGAAAGTAGCCTTATGAAGACCATCTGGAACACCTGGCTGAGATGTTTGAAGCCTTGTCCAACTTTGGCCTGAAGGTGAAGCCTTCCAAATGCCACCTCCTGAAGCCCAAGGAACAGTACCTCGGGCATATATTGAGTGCAGAAGGTGTGGCACTAGATCCTGACAAAGTCACAGTCATCTGGGACTGGCCGAAGCCCAGCAACCTCCATGAAGTACGCCAATTCCTCGGGTGGGTAGGCTACTACCGAAGGTTCATCAAAGGCTTCACTGAAATAGCCACTCCTATGCAAAATCTTCTGGTGGGGCAGTCCAAGAAGGCCAAACAGAAAAGTTCCACCTTTGAATGGACTGAAGAGCTGGAGAGGTCTTTCACCCGACTGAAGATGGCTCTCACAGGAGATGAAGTTATGGCCCACCCAGATTATGACAAGCCCTTTGTGTTGTATACTGATGCCAGCAACGTGGGACTGGGAGCAGTACTGTCACAGGTACAGAATGGCAAAGAAAGAGTAATCTCCTATGCCAGCAGGAAGCTTCGTCCCACTGAAAGGAACTCTGACAACTACAGTTCCTTCAAGCTGGAGTTCCTCGCCATAGTCTGGGCTGCAACTGAAAGGTTCAAGCATTACCTAGCTTCAGCCAAGTTTACCATCTTCATGGACAACATCCCGTTGACTCACTTGGAAACTGCAAAATTACAGTATATGTATCTGTTTTCAAGTTTGTGCCTAAAGATTATCTGTAAGAGTTTCCTTTGAATTTCCCAGCTTTGTTTATATGGACATTGGATCACAGGACTTGTGTGGTCACCAACTTTGTAAATAGTTCACCATTTGCCCAGGAATGGATCATGGACATTGATGCTTGGACTTGTCATCATAGGACTGTTTTTGGAGCTTTTGGGTTTTGTACATTTTTCATTTTTCTTAAATCTTGTAACCTTCATATTGTTTACATGTTTATATGTTTTTCATGTTTTCTTTTATCAGTCCAGGAGTACTGACTTTCACTAGGGGGGAATGTGGCGCCCCCAGGGGTATGGCCACCACAATGGCATTGCCTTCCTCCAGGGAGGGTGATTTTATGCTTGGAAGCAAGGAAGGGTCTCTCTAACAGTTAATCATTTACATGCAACACGTTCCCACTCCAGGCCAGCAGAGGGAGCTCTGAACCAGGATTGGGGGAGGAGCGCGCTCTAAGGGCCAGGAAGGGAAATAGTTAGTTAGTGTGAGGAGGGCAACGTGTGTAGATGCATGGAGAGAAGCTGCAGGTTGAGCTGAGGATAGAGAGCTCCCTCCCAGTGAGAGCGCATGATCTGGAGCCTGGTCTCCACGGTTGTATGGATACTGAAGGTCCTGCAACAGAAACCAGAGGAATAGGAAGCTGTAAATGCTCTATTCCCAACTAAGACTCGGAGGCACAACAGCGACCGGTGAGCCAAGAGAGATAGAGGGCTACAGCTGTCTGCCATACGAGGTAGTTCTAAGAGAAGATAAGAAGGAGGAACTTCAGTGTAACATAGCACTGGATGTGCCTCAAGCCAGCGCTAGGAAGGAGACTACACAACCCATCTGATAGAGAGATCCCTGAGTTGCTTCCAGGCTAGCCTGTCCTGTGCCATCTGTAATCAGGACCCTGGACTGCATTTGCCAAGTAAAGGTAAAGAAACTGCACCCTGTTGTGTCCTTGCCTCCTTCCTGCAACATCCTCCGTACTGCTACATCTCTGTGCCAAACACTGCACCTTCTTCCTAAACATTACGCTACACTGCCCTGGGACTACAGCCCTGCCTGTGGAGGGCTATAACATCACTGCTGCACCCCACCATCTGTCCCAGAGGATCTGTCTGCAGCGTCGGCTTAACATCTTCATTGTCGAACACCACAGGTGGCGTCACAAATCACTTATAAACTTTTTTCCCAACTCAACCCTTTTTACATGGGCGCCCAGGGCCACGGACCGGGTCACCGCTGCTGTGACAATCCCTTCTGAGAGACCGGCCCGGTACCGAGTACCCCACAGCCCTGGGAGGGCGACCCATCGTCTTGGGCAACTCCTGTGACCGGATACCGTGTGTGTATTTATACTGAGTACTTTGACCTCAACAGGCTCAGTCTGTATATTTGTGTTTATTTGACATCTCTGTGACTTAACAGAGATTGCTCTGCGCACCTGGGTGACGTTTAACCCTGTGCGCATTTCCGCCATATTGCTCCTGCCACCACTTAGCAGCAGTTATATCACCTACTGCACGGTGGACTCCGAGCGGTGAACGCTCTTTATTATTATTTTTATTTAGTGCGTTCCGCCGTTCCTAACATTATATTAGCGCCAGAGTCTGGCTAGTGATGGCAGAACAGCAGCAACTGTTACAGTGTATTCGGCAGCTTGAGGGCCAGTTGGCCACTCTTGAGAGGGCCCTCTCAGCTGCACAATCCACCGAAGCTGCTGTAAAGGCAATCACAGATGCGGTTTCCCGTATGTGCACGTCCTCCCTCCCGCCGACAGTTACCCGCCTTCCGTTGCCCGATAAATTTTCTGGCGATGGCGCCTCCTGTAGGGGTTTCATCAGTCAGTGCTCTATTCAGCTGGAGCTACTGGCTGTGTGATTCCCTACAGAACCGGCCAAGGTGGGGTTTATTGTTTCCCTTCTGTCGGGCAAGGCGTTGGAGTGGGCTACGCCATTATGGGAGCGTGGTGACCCAGAGGTTCGGACTGCTGCTCACTTTCTAACAGCTATTAAGCAGGTCTTCCTCAGTCCATGGGTCACGCACGACACCTCTCTTCAGCTTCTTGCTTTGACTCAGGGTTCTCTCTCGGTTAGTCAGTATGCCGTCCGTTTTCGGACACTGGCTTCCGAGCTGGAGTGGTCCGATAAAGCCCTCATCCCTGTGTTTTGGAGAGGTTTGGCGGAGCATGTTAAAGATGCTCTCTCTACCAGAGAGGTTCCTGCAAGTTTGGAAGAGCTGATTGCCATTTCCACCCGCATTGACCTCCGTTTTTCGGAATGCGGTATGGAGCGTGCTCAATCCAAATGGAAGGTTACCTCGGCTCCCAATTTTTTAGAACCTCTGGAACTACCCGAGCCAGAGGTTCCACCCCCAGAGCCCATGGAGGTGTCTCACGCCGTTCTCCAGGCGCATCCGGCACAAGACTCCAGTTGCAGTTATACTTGTCTACACGCTGTGTCTCAGAACAACAGTGCCCCGCTACAGCCAAATTCTGTGCCGCCGGGCAAGTCCCTTGTTCGTCCCCGCCTTCGGCCGAAGGTGCTCGCGTGGGCACAAGCATCCAGGAGGGGTGGTCACTGTGGCTATATGCAGACCACAAAACTCCTGGCAGGGTCTTACTGGTGGCTGCACAGGACTCAGGATGTTAAAAAATATATTCGGGCCTGCGCCTTTTGTGCTCGGAATAGCCTCCTTAAACGAAGGGTGGAGATGCCTGCCGACACACGGTGGCGTTCCACTTTAACTTCTGCTCCCGTTGTCTCCCACGGGTCCCTTCTCAAACCTGGCAATCTTGTCACCCCTGACGCCTTCCACTTGACCCGGGTCTCTCTGTCACCTACCGGGACATCACACTTGCCTTCGGACGAGTCTGAGGCCTATATCTCTGATGGGCAAAAGTTGGTGGATCAGAAGGCTCAGGGAGGAGGGGGCCCTAGGAGGGGGGGTAATGTTAGTAGTCGGATTTCTGCGTTTACTCCGCAGGGATCCAGACCCTCACATTCTGCAGTCTCCTGCTGTTTATGTACTGCAGAGGAGATTGCAGAGGAGATTGCCTTGCAGCAAATCTCTCCTGAGGCGAAGTCCTTCTGTCCTCCTACTGAGCATGCTCATGGGACGATCTCCCATTGGAGATCGGGAGTCATGTGCTCAGGTCCCGCTCCAGATCTCATTGGTCCATCTCAGAGATCTGGAAGCTTGCGGAACGTCCCGGCTGCTATAAAAGTAGCGCATGGCTGTTCCGCCAAGCGCTAGTATAGACTTACTTGCTGCTGTGTGTATGAGGACGTATGTATGATTCTGGTGAATGACTCATTATAAAACCCCTTCCCTCTGATATTACGTATGTGGTTAGGGACTGAGTTAGAATCAGCGCCAGCGCTCCTCTGCTGCAACATCCACAGCTGCTAGCGTCCGACATTGCGCTTGCGTCATAGCTTTGTCGTTTAGCTGCAGTGTCCACGCCGCGCCGCAGTAGCAGCTCTCCTTAGCGTCCGCAGCTGCAACGCCGCACACACGGTAGGTCTAGACAGACATAGTGCCCCTGTGCACCTACTGCACGGTGGACCCCGAGCGGCGAACGCACTTTATTATTTTTATTTTGTGCGTTCCGCCGTTCCTAACAAAAGGCTTATTGGGGTGCATATGACTTGGTAGCAGGGCAGGCTTTGCAGTCAATCCATAAGAAAACAGAATGGGAGTACAAAATGAATAATGTGAAGTGGATTTTCCTGGGCCCATCCAGTATGTGGGTTCAATGGCTTATTGGGGTGCAAATGACTTGGTAGCAGGGCAGGCCTTGCTTTCAATGCAACATTTTTTATAGAAGCCATCCTGGACATCTCGTGAAAGGGGTATTGGGGTGCGTCATAGTTCTCGCCCATCCACTGCATAGGCTGTAACAGTTTAGGAGACCCACTGTTTAATAATAGCACTTTAAGCAGATTAACGCTGCTTGATGCCCCTGTAAAAATAGGCTCTGTGACTTTAAGCGTACCTCCTTCATGAATGATGCAAGATATGTCTGCACACCACATGGCCAGCTAGGGTTGGTAAATGTTACAATGACATTTCCTAGTGAATGCATTTGTTTTGGTTGAAAGCAATCTAAAAGTTGAAAAACGCTTCAAAAACGCTGCGTCTGAACATAGCCCAAGTGGTGGAGGAACATTTTGGTCAGGGGTTAATTATTTTGCCTTATATACAAGTCATTAACCAGGAAAGGATGTACCTTAACATATTTCCCAGCAAAATCTGTTTTGGTTTCGTTTTGGTATGTTTTTTGGGGCACCGGTAAAAATGGCATGAAACTCTGACAACATTGTTTAAAGCTGTGAACTAGGAGTCAGGAATGCTTCCAGGGGCAATCCCCATGAAGTCCCCGTGTCATTTGAGCAGTGTTTTCATCATTTTCAGATGTTTTTAGACTTTAAAAGGACCCCCGGGGGGGATCGCTGTAAAAATGCTCGGGTCTCCCATAGACTTACATTGGGCTCATTGTTCTGTCCGAGTACCTGAGTATTCCAATTTGCTTGACCCGAACAACGAGCTTCCGAGAATTTTAGTGCTCGCCCATCACTAGATCTCAGACTTGGCCGAGGGTTCACCTTCCAACAAGACAATGATCCAGAGGCGTAGCTAGAGTTTCGGTTCGGGGGGGCGAAACTTCTGAGTGGGCCCCTAACTAGGTAACTTTGATTACAACTCGGTGATGCACCCTTAGTGGATGTAGGAGATGACTGCGCTGTTACTGAAAATAATCCCTATATAAAGACCAACATGGATATTACCGCAATAAGGTCAGTGGTAAATACCAGTCCTACAAAACATATGTGATTACTGCACAGGTATAGTTGGTGTCTTACCACTGACGTTCTTTCTGATGGAATCGGTCACTTTTCACGTCTTTTCCATCTGGCCCAGACCGACATGACAACTCCTCCAGCCAGGACTCGGCTACAGAGAATACAACAACGACACGTTTCACTTCTCATATTCCAGCCCCATCACCATGTATCCCCAACCTGCACAATCCCATCATCCTGCTGATACCCCAATGCTGAGCCGCTGCTGCCGTATGTGTCCCTATTACAGCACCTGATACCCCAATGCTGAGCCACTGCTGCCGTATGTGTCCCTATTACTGCACCTGATACCCCAATGCTGAGCCGCTGCTGCCGTATGTGTCCCTATTACAGCACCTGATACCCCAATGCTGAGCCGCTGCTGCCGTATGTGCCCCTATTACTGCACCTGATGCCCCAATACTGAGCCTCTGCTACCGTATGTGTCCTTATTACTGCACCTGATACCCCAATACTGAGCCTCTGCTGCCGTATGTGTCCCTATTACTGCACCTGATACCCCAATACTGAGCCTCTGCTGCCGTATGTGTCCCTATTACTGCACCTGATACCCCAATACTGAGCCACTGCTGCCATATGTGTCCCTATTACTGCACCTGATACCCCAATGCTGAGCTGCTGCTGCTGTATGTGTCCCTATTACTGCACCTGATACCCCCTATACACACATGGCTCTGCTCCACACCCGCTATACACACATGGCTCTGCTCCGTACACACTGTACACATGTGGCTCCGCTCCGTACACCTTGTACACACCTGGCTCCGCTCTGCACACCTTGTACACACACGGCTCTGCTCCCCACACCCCGTACACACGCGGCTCCGCACCATACACCTCGTACTCATACGGCTCAAATCCGTACACCTTGCACACACGGCTCTGCTCTGTACACCCCGTACACACACGGCTCTGCTCTGTACACCCCGTACACACTTGGCTCGGCTCCGTACACAAACAGCTTTGCTCACCCCATACACACACGGCTTCGCTCCTCTGTACACCTCATACATGCATATCTCTGCTCCGTACACCTTCTACACACACAGCTCCGCACTGTACACCTCATACACACACAGCTCTGCTACATCCACCCTGTAAACCAATCCTGACCCCACACAGAAACTAACTTCACCTCATCCAGCACCATGACAACCAGCACAGCAGAGCCCTGTGCTGAAGCCCCTGATCATGTGACCCCCTGACTCCGCCCCTCCTGTGACCTCATCACAGGTCCTGTGCGCATAATGAAGTTGCTGGCTGTGAGGTGGGGGGCCCACTTCTGGCACCGGGGCCCCCCACCGCCTTCTCAGGGGCCCATAGCGGCTGGGCGGCAGAGTAGGGAGATCGATTCTCCCTGCTCTGCCGCAGAATGTAACTGTATGGGCGCGCTGTGCACGCCGATACAGTTACAGTAGTGTAGCTCAGTGGGCCCCTCAGAGCTCGGGGCCCGGGGCGGCCGCCCCCTCTGCCCCCCCGGTAGCTACGCTACTGCAATGATCCTAAGCACACAGCTAAAATAACAAAGGAGTGGCTTCAGAACAAAGCTGTGATCATTCTTGACTGGCTCAGCCAGATCCCTGACCTAAACCCAATTGAGCATATCTGGAGAGATCTGAAAATGGCTGTCCACCAACATTCACCATCCAACCTAACGGAACTGGAGAGGATCTGTAAGGAAGAATGGCGGATGATCCCCAAATCCAGGTGTGAAAAACATGCTGCATCATTCCCAAGAAGGCCCATGGCTGTACTAGCTCAAAAGGGTACTTCTACGCAATACTGAGCAGAGTCTGAATATTTATGATCATGTGATATTTCAGTTTTTCTTTTTAATAAATTTGGAAAAATTTCTACCTGGCTGCAATGAAACAGAGTGAAAAATGTAAAGGGGTCTGAATGCTTTCCGTACCCACTGTATATAGATTACTTGAGAGGTCTAGTTTCAAATCCAGGATCACTTGTAGGGGGTTTCTACTGTTTAGGCACATTAGGGGCTCTCCAAACGCAACATGACACCAGCAGGACCATTCAATCAAAATCTGCATTCAAAAACATCACTCCTTTTTTGAGCTCTGTTATGTGCCCAAGCAGTAGTTTACCCCCGCATATGGGGTATCTTTGTACGCAGGAGAAATTGCACAACAAAATTTGGGGTCCATTTTCTCCTGGTATCCATGTGAAAATGCAAAATTTGAGACTAAAAAATATTTTTGTGGGAAAAATGTGATTTTTTAAATTTTCTTGGCTGAACGTTATAAACTTCTGATAAGCACATGGAGTTTCAAGGTACTCCTCACACATTTAGATAAGTTCCATGAGGGGTCTAGTTTCCAAAATGGTGTCACTTGTGGGGGATTTCCACTATTTAGGCACATCAGGGGCTCTTCAATTGCCAACATGACGTCTGCTAGTTTTTCCAGCAAATCAAATGGTGCGCCTTCCCTTCTGAGCACTGCCATGCACCCAAACAGTAGTTCCCCCCCACAAATGGGGTATCACGGTACTCAGAAAAAATTGAAAAACAAATTTTGAGGTCCATTTTTCCTTGTGAAATGAAAGAAAATTGGTCTAAAGTAAAATTTTTGCGAAAAAAGCTAAATATACTTTTTTTTGTAAATGAGAAATTGTCAACTTTTAACCCCTATATCTTCGTAACAATAAAAAAATTATGCTTCAAAAATTGTGCTGATGTAAAGATGACATGTGGGAAATGTAATTTATGAACTACTTTGTGAGATATAACTCTGATTTTAAGGGCATAAAAATTAAAAGTTTTTTGCCAAACCTCTATTTTTTCGTACATAAACGCAATTCATATTGAAGAAATTTTACCACTATCATGAAGTACAATATGTCACGACTCACGAAAAAACAAACTTAGAATGCGTGTGATCCATTGAAGCGGTCCAGAATTATTACCACATAAAGTGGTCAAAATTGTAACATTTGACCTGGTTATGAAGGTGAAAATAGTCTTGGGGGGTGAAGGGGTTATTCATGGTATCATACCTTGATTAAGGGTGAGTGACTCGCCAGAAAAGCGTTGTATTTAAATCCCTAGTGTGCCATTTTAATGGCTACAAGATTAAAGAATTATTGACTTTTACCTACATTTGTATGTTCCGTTTCTTCTGTCTTTCCTTTGAAGTCAATCAGTTGTTCTTCAGAAATTTGCTTCCTTTTCTGCGCATGTGCTCAAATAGTAATCATAGGCCTACTCTTCACACATCCACTTCCAATGGTCTCTGCTGTGTATGTGCCGAAATGGTGATCTGCTAAACAAGAAATTAATTGTTTTCTCCTCCGGAACCTGCATCCTGCGAACAAGTTTATGCATATGCTCTATTGCTGGTCATAAAAACAAAAAGGAAAATGGTTTCCCCTAAGAAATCCATTTCCTGTGATTACCGTCTGCCATATGCAAAAAAACAGTTATCACATAAAGAAAGTGAATAACAAAGTGGAATAGATTGTATGCAGTTTGAGTTTCCTGTGACCATTTTTGTGCATGAACTCTAATGTTGGTCAACCAACACGAAAATAAATAACTTCTATGAATATAACGATTTGTGACCAGTTTTGTATCTAAATGGTGGTCACCTGGAAGAAGAGAAAAAATAAAGTTTTTACAAAGCTAAGTACTAATTACACTATTTAGAAGTATAGGCTTAAAGTAGAAATTAAGTGCATAGATGAGTCAAGAGTCCCAAAGTCTTGGCAGCTGCTTGGTGTTCCTTGTTGATGAGGTCATTTCAGGATACATCCCCAGCAGCACATGATTGGCTTCTAGCTGACCCTAGGGCAACCTTTTCAGCAAGAATTATGATTTATGCTATAATCCGACTTGAAATGTTCCTTAGAATTTTCTAAGCTGGTACAGTATGATCCACTTACTTTGACTGCATTGCTTACATTGTGTACCCATACTATTTGATGGAGACCTTCCACGTAGACATCAGCTGCTTCTTAATTAACAGGGTATGAGGGGAGTGAATAATTCTACAACATCTACGGAGGTTGAATATTCTCTGTAGTATTGATGATTGTGTGATAATCCCACTAGTTGGAGAAATGTTTGGATTTCAAGAGTTAAAGGCCTCCAAATATGCACTTTTTGGAAAACCTTCAATCAGAATGTATCCATCTAGAACTATCAAAAATTACCAACATGAATACACTTTTCCTTAAAATATTAAGTTGTTTCCTCTTGACCTATGTGCAGCTTTGGTACATTGATCACAATATGGTTCTATTCAATGTAGCAAATCTAATGATTATTTTCCGTAGAATTTGTTTCACACATTCCATTCGTCTCCTCACAACCAGTCTTTTCCAAATAACTTAATTCCAATCTGCTAATATCATTTCACATACTTGGGAGGGAACCTGAAGAATGCTAGTGAACAAAAGCCAAACAAAGGATTCTGGTAAAGGAAACAGTGCATAACAGCCAGGAAACCAAAAGTAATGGCCCGTGGCATTGCAATGAGAATTGTGAGTTATTACTTACTCCTTGGTAGAGACTGCCAGATCATACCACCATCAAACACCAAGGCTTCGACTAGTCCAACATTTTTAATGGCATCAGGGTATTAAAAGTAAGATAAAAGTAACCTACAGATCACCAGTTTGTAAAGAAAAGGTTTAACAACATAACTTGAGTATAAATTTGTGTTAACATAAAAATGTAAGTAATATTTATTGATACACAATTATACAAAATACCGAACTTTTGAAAATTTAATTAAGTTGTCAGATAATAAAAACCCATATCCATATGTCCATTAAAGGATTATTCTCAATATTTAAATTTATTGCCAATCCAGAGAATAGGTGATTACTTGCAGATTGATGGATTTCCAAGCGCTGGAAACCCTACTGATCCTAAGAATAGCATTTTGAAATGTCCCATCACCACTCAATAATTTTCAACGGGATACTCGAAAAAGCATGGCCCTATAGCTGGCTATCTCCAGAAGTCCCAGAGAGAATGAATACAGCAGTGGAGCGCATTCCCTATACTCAAGAGCAACAAAAAGCAACTATTATGGACTTGAACAATTCATGTTTTTCATACAATAGATGGCAATTCATTTCTGGCTCCCTCTTTTGGCTTCCATATTATACTTATATATAACTTCTCTTAGTAGCCCCTTCATAGTCTTTGACAAGACAACTATCAAATTACAGGAGTTATTTGCGATGAAACAATCACTTTAAGTGCAAATACAAATATATCTTCTAGACTAGTTGTGAAGGATATGGGGGGATTTAACCCTAGAACGCATACCTGGGGCCTCGCAGGCCTTCCAGGTTACTTGTTTTCTATTTTCTGTAAAAGTACTTTAGTTAGAATTTTGAAAATCTAGGTAATCCTCAGGTATATAGTTGTTAGTAATTTCCTTTATTTATATATTTTTATGTTACAGACATTTCGGTATAACAACCTTTTTTTGGGACTACCCCATATTCACGCACCTGGGGCCTTTTAGGCCTGTACTAGGTTTACATGTGATACTCAGTCTTTTTGTCTGTATTGATGCTGGGGATTCACTTTTATGACTCTGCTATTGCTGGGAAGAGTGTGGGTTCTGCATAACAACATGGTCATGTGATCTTAGAAGGGAGGCTCCCTCACTTTACCTGCTTTATATTGCTTGGTGTGCTGGGACCCTAACAAAGAGTCTTATCACATACTGTTTACAGTGCACAAGCCTGATTGTAATCTTTTTTTTTTTTCTTTTTAGTTTACTGACATCTAAAATTACAATGGCACAGTCTACTTCCAGGGGATTGACTGACCATGAAATCGAGGTGATTGTTTTCAATAGTGATGAAGAAAGTGAAATTTCTTTGTCTGATGAAGAGTACATGCCACCAGCTAATGTATCAACTTCATTGTCCAGCGATTCTTCAGATGATGAAGAAGTATTGGATCCAGCAGAACGTTCAAATAGAACATCTAAAACGAATATTTTTTGGAACAGTACTGCTGCGGCTCCTGCACGCACCCCATCACATAACATTATTAGAGTTGCTCAAGGAGCTGTCGGAATTCCCCAATTCATGTCCAAAAGAGATGTTTTCTGTAAATTTGTTTCGGATGATATTGCAGATGAGGTAGTTATGTGTACTAACGTAGAAGGAAAACGTATCGCGTCAGGAAGAAAAAAAACATGGAAAAATATAACTAAAGAGGAACTATATGCTTATATTGGCCTTACTCTTCTGGCAGGGTCGACAAAATCATACGATGTTCCAATCAGAGAGTTATTGCAGAACCCATTTGCAGATCCACACTACAAAGCTACTATGTCCATCAATAGATTTGAGGGTAGTCGGAGATGCCTTCGTTTTGATGAAAAGAGAACTCGCCCTGTGAGGTTGGCAACCGATAAATTAGCCCCTGTTAGCTACATCTGGAATCTTTTTATCAAGAACTCTACAAAGCTTTACCATTCCAGTGATAATGTGACAGTGGACGAGCAACTTCTTGCCTTTAGGGGACGTTGCAAATTCATTCAGTATATGCCCAGTAAGCCAGCTAAGTATGGCATAAAAATGTTCTGGATGTGCGATTCAGCAAGCTATTATGGGATGAATGGTCTGATTTACTGTGGCAAAGAAGCTGATGCTCCAGTCCAGAAAGACCTATGTTCCGACATAGTAAAAACACTTGCTCTACGGATTACGGATCCATTACGGATCACCTCCTGGCGGACCCCAGCGCTAGTGGGAATGCATCCTTACTTTGCAATTGTAAAATAAATTTTGTAAAGTATTTTTATTTGAGTTATTCCGTGTTATTTGCACACAGGCCTAAAAGGCCCCAGGTGCGTGAATATGGGGTAGTCCCAAAAAAAGGTTGTTATACCGAAATGCCTATAACATAAAAATATATGAACAACTGGAAATTACTAAGAACTATATGCCTGAGGAATACCTAGAGTTTCAAAATTCTAACTAAAGTAATTTTACAGAAAATAGAAAACAAGTAACCTGGCAGGCCTGCGAGGCCCCAGGTATGCGTCCGCCAGCCTTAGCTGGGGTCACCAGGAGGTCAGATCCATTACGGAATCCCGTCCTGGCAGACCCCAGCGCTAGTGGGAATGCATCCTTACTTTGCAATAAACTTTGAAAAGTATTTTTATTTGACTTATTCCATGATAATCGTAAACAGGCCTAAAAGGCCCCAGGTGCGTGAATGTGTAGATTTCTATGGGTATGCGTTCTAGGGTTAATGACAGTTTACACTCCTCCTTCAGCATGTATAGCTGTTCCAGCCTCACCAGCTACACAGTGAAAACTCACACCCCTCACCAGCCTAGCTAGTATCCACAGGGGGTCATCCTGTGTAACTGCTTCATCCAATCAGATAGGATTTCAGAAGGAGAAGTAAGGAGAATATGGAGTTGTAGTATGTCCTAGCTGTACACAGGTTACATTTTCGAACGTCTTCCAAGGTCTCAATCTGTTCTAGCAACCCAAGGTGGGGAGAATGCAAAACAGCTAGTAAAAGCCAGATAGCAGATCTGTGGCCTGATATCTCGTTAACAGAACAGGTTTATATCTAAGGAGGTACTGGTGGCAGTCCTACCGGGCTGACAAGGCTCTGTTTCACTTGTGCTAGTGAAAGGGGCCTCTCAGCCTGTCAGGATTGTGAGCAGGTGCGGTGCCAAGTCAGCGGTTGCATGAGCCACCTTCTCTCCCCGTGCCTCCCTTGGTCCATGTGGACAAGGGATGTCTGTGAACAACTATGCCAAGCTGACCTCACTTGTCTCCAGAGGTGCAGAACATCACGCTGGTGCAAGTGGGGAGACCGTAGCCTGTGATCCCTCCAATGTAATAGTGACATCTGGATGGGAGGCAAGGTACGGGTTTGTCACATGTGGTGGCAGCATGGTGGGATCGAGATTATAGTTTGTGAGAGTGTGGGACCCATACTCCCAGACACTAAAGACTAAAGGTGCTGTCACACTTAGCGATGGACCAGCGATCCCGACCAACGATATGATGAGGTCAGGATCGCTGGTGCATCGCTAAGTGGTCGCTAGTGAGCTGCCACACAGGCAGATCTCACCAGCAACATAGCAGGGGTCAGGGGTCGCTACTTACCTGTCAGACGAGGCGATCCTGACGTCCTACCGCCCGCGGCCACGCGTCGCTCGTCTCCACAGCAGGAAGCCCAGCAGGAAGCTGACGACGAGAAATGGCCCAGGATGTTCTCGCGCGATCAGCGATAACCAGCGGGGGAGCCGTCGGTGGTGAGTATCAGACATAGCGATATCGCTAGCAATATCGCTGCTACGTCACAAAAACCAGTGATGTTATAGCGATATTGCTAGCGATATTGCTTAGTGTGACAGGCCCTTAACTTCAGTAGCTTTTTGCTGCTGGGATCTTCAGATCAGCCTTATGCAATCCGAATGCAAATACTGTAAGGTGTAGGTGCATCTTGTTGCAGTTCTCTGTCAGTGACCAAAGGTTGCCAGGATGGCCAGTGGCACCAAGGGCACAGGCAGGGATATGGCCAATGCTATGGACGGTGGGGAGGAGGTGGAAGTGTGGCGCCCCTGAGGCTTCAGTCGCCACAGAGGTACTGCACCTTCTCCTAAGGTGTAGTGCCCCACCATCCAGGTAAGGTGGCAACTCCTGACCACGCTCCACACCTGCATTCCACACACAGGATAGTTCAGTGGGGCCACCTAACAGCTTCAGGCTGGGGGTTAGCAGAGCACCCCTCGTGGAACCCTGCTTCGTAACACGAGATCTGCTCGGAGACGGGTGGAGTGAGATGATATAAAAGAGTGGGAGGAGTAGAGTAGTTGGTTGGTTGGTTGGAGAGAGAAGAGAGAAGATGGGTGTCTGAAGGATGTGCTGCAGCAGGTCCCAGTGATCTGGGCTGCTGGCACGAGAAAGACCAGAGAAAGAGACTGATAAGATTGATAACCTAACCTTCCATAAGAGAGATAGAACAGATCGGAACGAAGGAGAATAGAAGGACGGTGGGAAGCTGGTTGAAGAAAGATAGAGAACCCTTCCAGTCCAGAGAGCGCAAAGGCCGGGTCCCGGTCCCCGAAGGTTGATTGGATCTTTATGTCAGGCAACAGACACCGGAGGAGTAGTGAGCCGCTAACTCCTTGCTCCCATCATAGACTTGGGACACAACAGCAACTGAATAGAGAGCTGGGACGCAGTGAGGAGCCCCCCGAAGCAGGCTACAGCTGTCTGTCATACAAGTAAAGACTAGAAACACCTAGAGAGAGGCATTCCAGGGTAACTAAGTACTGGAGTGCTTCGCATTGGAGGAGTCGTTCAGTAAGGTACATGCTGGCGGAGTGTGGAAGGGAGAATCCTATCCTGCCTGGAGGTTGGCTGGAGCCCTGGCCTGGAGAACACAGTGCGGAGGCAGGCAGTTGAGTGCACTGCAAACAGTGAGTAAAGCTTTGGAACCGCATACTCGGGTGTCCTCCAGTTATTCCCGCACCACTACACCTGGGTACCAGCATCTATACCATTCTGCGCCTCTCCTCATCCATTGCACCTACACTGCCCTGGGACTACAGCTCCACCTGTGGGGAGCTACACCATCTTTGCTGCACCACACCATCAGTCCCGGTGGATCTGCATGCAGCGTTGGCTCAACATCTTACTTGCCAAACACCACGGGTGGCGTCACAAACTATTCTAATAAACTTTAACACCATTAACATCACCGCCATTGATATTGGGTGCCCAGGGCCACGGACCGGGCCACCGCTGCTGTGACACATTCCCACCTTGACACCGGCCCGGTACGCTGGGTGTGCGAGGGCGACCCAAATTTGGCGTCACAAACAGGATGACGAGACCCGATGCCATCGGGTTCTGTGTGCCTTGGATTTACAACTTTTGAAAATGTGCAGAAGACCAAATTTAATAGACGGTAAAATGGACATTAGAAATGGCCGCTGGCGCGGAGAAGAAGGGCGTGGAGAGATGGGAGGTCCTAAGAAAAGACCGCAAAGAGTCTTGGGCCGTCCCTGCCTGAACTACTATGTGACCGATGCATGGCCCACCCCCCGAGGGGTTCGTATACTGGCTTGGTATGGAGGCTCTGGAAGAAGACGCCGCCCTGGAAGGAGGGGCAGAGAAAGCCAGTGTCGAGCAGAAGGGCGGAGCAAGGAGAACACCAGAACGCCATGATGAAAGCAGATGAGAAGACAGAAGAACAGGGAGGGGAGAAGTCACTCGCCCCTAGGCCACCTACGCGGAGGCTGCGACCGCTGATTCATCCTCAGCTGCATCCGCCACCACCTCACAACAGATATTGTCATTGGGTGAGCCCCGTCCGGAGGAGATACATGAGGGCTCTGGAACAGAATGGAGGATCGGGACCGCGTCTCCGCCTGGACCGGGCGCGGTGGCACCGGCCTCCGCCGTCAACCCCAGCTGAGACCGGTCTGGTCCCGGCATGGTTCCAACTGCGGCCTACTCCACCAGTCACTCCGGGAGTTGCAGATGCTGCCATCTACCACCAGGAACCGGAGCCGGAACCGCGGCTGGAAACGCCAGGTATGATCGCTACCCCCGGTCTGATCCTGGTTTTGGGAGCGGAACCCACAGATAGGAACGGGCCCACTGACCTTCGCCGATGATCCCCGGCTGCAGTGCCTATGGGGGGGATGATCAAGTTGTTCTTGGCAGGCGGCCTCGGGCTGCGGCACCATCTCCTGAACTTCCTACGGAAACGGAGGGACCCATATCTCTGCAGACAGTAGAAATCTCCATGGCCTTTTCCCTGGGCCCTACCAGTCCCTATCCCTCTCTATGGGAGATTGAGTATATGCGGCTAGCAAGTAGTCAACGGGATGAAGCTACCACCTATGAGAACAGTTCCAGTTCGGCTTCCAGAACCCCAGGAGGGGACCACAATTGAAATAATTTACTAAATCTTGTTACCCAGGAGGGTTTGTTGCACCAGATGTGCCTTTGCCTTTTTGTTCATCATGTTGCCCGATTTTTGATTGGCAGCGTTGTTTTTGAAATGGAACTGTGGCGATCATAGACGCTGATTGATCCAAAAACTTTTATTGTAAATAGATGCACCTCTTTAGGTGCCCTTTCTTGGTTTTACATATAAAGACACTTTGCGAAGATAATGTTTTTGCATGGACACTTTTCGAAGAATGATGTCTACCTCAAGGGACACTGCAAGAAAGCCCGGCTGGGAGCGGTGTTCAGCACTTTGCAGGAATCTTTGAATGTTTTATGAAAACGTATTTGATAATGTTGTGTCTTGTGAAAAGTAAATGTCTTTTATAGAATATTTGATACAGGGAATTAGAAAAGTTTTGAGATAGAATGTGAGAATCGAATAAAGACTGAAGAATTGAAAGTGACAGGTGACAGGCCAAGTACACATGGTCAGTGTCTTGTGTCCAGTAGAAAGAGAAAGAAAGAATAATTGCCCTTTGAACTAGGAATTGCACTTAAGTAAATTTTTGATACTAAGATAGGAAGTTAACCTGTTTGTAACGTTTAAGAAATGTGCCTCCTACATTGGGAAGATTAGATAGGTATTGTTGAATAGCATTTGGAGATTTTTGTGTGTTCCTGTGTTGTAACTTTTGTTGTCTTGCAGCCCGCGGGCGTGCTGTGTTTAACGGGGGGTATGTGGCGCCCCTGAGGCTTCAGTCGCCACAGAGGTACTGCACCTTCTCCTAAGGTGTAGTGCCCCACCATCCAGGTAAGGTGGGAACGCCTGACCACGCTCCAGACCTGCATTCCACACACAGGATAGTTCAGTGGGGCCACCTAACAGCTTCAGGCCGGGGGTTACAGAGCACCCCTCGTGGAACCCTGCTTCGTAACATGAGATGTGCTGGGAGGCGGGTGGAGTGAGATGATATAAAAGAGTGGGAGGAGTAGAGTAGTTGGTTGGTTGGTTGGAGAGAGAAGAGAGAATATGGGTGTCTGAAGGACGTGCTGCAGCAGGTCCCAGTGATCTGGGCTGCTGGCACGAGAAAGACCAGAGAAAGAGACTGATAAGATTGATAACCTAACCTTCCATAAGAGAGATAGAACAGATCGGAATGAAGGAGAATAGAAGGATGGTGGGAAGCTGGCTGAGGAAAGATAGAGAACCCTTCCAGTCCAGAGAGCGCAAAGGCCGGGTCCCGGTCCCCGAAGGTTGATTGGATCTTTATGTCAGGCAACAGACACCGGAGGAGTAGTGAGCCGCTAACTCCTTGCTCCCATCATAGACTTGGGTCACAACAGCAACTGAATATAGAGCCGGGACGCATTGAGGAGTCCCCGAAGCAGGCTACAGCTGTCTGTCATACAAGTAAAGACTAGGAACACCTAGAGAGAGGCATTCCAGGGTAACTAAGTACTGGAGTGCTTTGCACCTAAAGGCGCATTGGAGGAGTCGTTCAGTAAGGTACATGTTGGCGGAGTGTGGAAGGGAGAATCCTATCCTGCCTGGAGGTTGGCTGGAGCCCTGACCTGGAGAACACAGTGCGGAGGCAGGCAGTTGAGTGAACTGCAAACAGTGAGTAAAGCTTTGGAACCGCATACTCGGGTGTCCTCCAGTTATTCCCGCACCACTACACCTGGGTACCAGCATCTATACCATTCTGCGCCTCTCCTCATCCATTGCACCTACACTGCCGTGGGACTACAGCTCCACCTGTGAGGAGCTACACCATCTTTGCTGCACCACACCATCAGTCCCAGCAGATCTGTATGCAGCGTTGGCTCAACATCTTACTTGCCAAACACCACGGGTGGCGTCACAAACTATTCTAATAAGCTTTAACACCATTAACATCACCGCCATTGATATTGGGCGCCCAGGGCCATGGACCGGGTCACCGCTGCTGTGACACATTCCCACCTTGACACCGGCCCGGTATCGAGTACCCCGCTGCCCTGGGTGTGCGAGGGCGACCCAGAAGACTATGTTGCTTAAGCAGAGGGGGAGTCAAGCTCAGGCTCACCAAGGAACCATTCACCGGCGGTCAGTCCCACAGTGGGCCACTCACCACCTGCCCATTCACCCCAGCTGACAGTCTCAGATACCCTATTGCAAGTTGCTCTGGTCAGACTCTAGGCTGGAGATAAGGCCACCTACAAAACCCTCATTGCAGCATATAGCGAGGAAGCCATTGGTGAGCACAAGCACCAGCTACAAATGCTCAAGCTCCAGCCACTGAACCCAGCCAGTTGTGAGTCCCCTGAGATCTGGGTCCCGAAGCTATGTGCTGAAGACTTCCCCCTACTGGACAAAGGAGGGGACTTTGACACTTTCTTGTTGGCCTTTGAGAAGATGAGTCATCAGTACTATTTGACTGAGGACCAGTGGGTCCTGTTCTTAAGCCCTCCCCTTAGGGGTAAGACCCTGAAAATCTTTGGATACCTGCACAGTGAGACTGCCATGATCCAGTCCAGAGTTTGTTTCCTGCTGCCTTCTCTTTGGACTGGTCATGCGGGGGTTAATCCCCTCTGCCTCGTTCTGGAGCTGGCTGTGCTATTTCAGTCTTCTGCAGTCTGTGGGCCAGCGTGGGCTATGCTGCAAGCTTCCAAACTAGAACTAGTGCCTTTGACCTGTATTCCTTTAATATTCCTTCTGCCCCTGATTACCTGGACTTGAATATGACTCGGCTTGATCTCTGATACCACGCTTCCCGACTGACTTTTTGACCCTCTGGCTTGTACCCTGACTCCGTCTTAAATCTTATGTTTCTGATACCACGTTCCCGGTAGGTCCTGACTTCTTGCTCGTCCCTGACTACGCACTTGTTGTCTCCCTTGGTACTTCTGCTCCTGACAGTTTCTGACTTCGGCTAGTCTGACCACTCTTTTCGTTACCTGTGACACCTGTGCTGCTGCTCTGTGTTACTACACTGTGTGTGCAATCCCTCTTCCTTCACCAGAACCCCCTGGTGGAGGTTGCGCTGTACTGCACTGCAACAGCACATTACATTATAGCTGTCACGTGCCCCGTCCTGTGTGATACGGCCAGCAGGCCGGTAACTAATACAACAGGACATGCCACGTGTAATTGTCCAGTGTGACGCGGCCCACAGGCCGGTAACTAATACAACCAGACACAGGGGATAGGGAAACATTTACAATGGTGGGCCCTGCAATAGGGAAAGGGGACATGGAGACCTCCTGCACTCCCCTGAGTCAGTGTCCCTAACGCTCCTAATGTTCCCTATGCCGGTTCCGCACTGGGCACTGATCACGAACCTGTCGCCCTAGCACACCCTACACCTATCCCTTGCTAGGGAGCTGGGTGGTGCAGGCACTGGCCCCACCGCTGTACTAACACCAACATGAGGAAAAGTGACAAGCAGGGAAACACTTAACTTTGCTCTGATGCACTTGCTCCAGGCAACAGAGTCCAACACCTGAGTGCATCGTCCTCCCACCGTGTCCAACATCTGGGTGCAGCTGTCCAGTAATGGAGTCCAACACCTGAGTGCAGCTTTCAGCCAAAGAGTCCAGCAACTGAGTGCAGCTCTACACCATAGCTGCCACTCCACCAAGCTTTGCAGGAATTCTTCACTGACACCATAGCTGCCACTCCACCATGCTTTACACGAACTCCTCGCTGACACCATAGCTGCCACTTCAGGACTCTGACTGAGCTGTCCTGAGCAACGGAGTCCAGCACCTAAGTGCAGCTGTCCAGCAACGGAGTCAAGGACCTGAGTGCAGCTGTCCAGCAACGGAGTCCAGCACCTGAGTGCAGCTTCCAGCCAAAGAGTCCAGCAACTGAGTGCAGCTCTACACCATAGCTGCCACTCCACCAAGCTTTGCAAGAATTCTTCACTGACACCATAGCTGCCACTCCACCATGCTTTACGCGAACTCCTCGCTGACACCATAGCTGCCACTCCAGAACTCTGAGTGAGCTGTCCTGGACTCTCCTCAGCTCCTTCCTTCACCCAGCATGGTTGGAAAAGCCAAACAATATCACCAACGTGAGTCAGAACAACTGACACACCTTTATTGAGTAAACACACCTGTTAGTGATTCCCGTGCAATTACACTAGCCACCACCAGGGGAAAACTATCTCTAAAAACACCAGTGCAATGACCACACTTGCCACCGGGGCAAAACTATCTCTAAGCACACAGTGCAATGACGATACTGGCCACCGGGGCAAAACTATCTCTGAGCACACAGCTCAGGGAAAAAAAGGTTACTTTGTGCATTTATCTGTCATGATCCAGCATGGATCATGAAAATAGCTGACCAACACATTTAAAGAGGATTTTGTATTTTTTTCCTCTGGTCATGCATCCGCTTGATAACTTAGCGGATCAAGTTTCCTGGTTGACACAGAAGATGCAAGTTTTTTCGGTGGAACATCAGGCCCTTGTCACGTCTCATACTCTCTTAGAGAGAAAACTGACTGATACTGTTCAGACTGTGCAGGAAACCACCCATCATGCTGTTAGTCGACCTGGGGATTCAGTTGATGTTGTTGTGCACTCTCCCAAAGCTTCCTGATACCTTTTCTGGCATAAGAGATAAATTTCATATGCTCAGGGAGAGTTGTAAATTATTTTTTTCTTTGAAACGTCTGGGGATAAGACTAAGGGGGTAGGGATTATTATCCCCTTACTTAGGGAGTGTCCCCAATCTTGGGCTTTCTTGCTGCCACCTTCTGCCACTGAACAGATGTCGGTAGATAGGTTCTTTGAGGCCCTAGGACTTATCTATGATCAACTGGACCATGTCAGGGTAGAAGAGGACACTATTATGGGTCTGGTTCAGGGAAAGGGCTCAGTTGAGTGGTACAGCTCCGAGTTCCATCGAGTTCCATCGATGGTCCTCTGAAGTGTCCTGAGGCGACTTTGCGCTAAGGTGTTCAGGTGTGGACTGGCGGATAATCTGAAGGACGCTCTGGCTCGCCATCCACTTCCCAGCTCGTTGGAGGAAGCTATGACTCAGGCTATCTGCATAGATCGGAGGCTGCGTGAGAGAGGTATCGCACAGCGAGAGGTTCCATTGCTCTCTACTGGTCCAGTTGTTTGACCGCTGTCTAAACCTAAGGAGGTGGGAGTCGCCAACCTCAAGGAGGAGAGGAGATGGCGGCATGAAGGAAAATTGTGTTTTTTTGTGGAAATCCTGGACATTGGAAAAAGGATTGCTCCTCATGTCCACCGACCAACAAGCGGCTGAGTCTGGGTGATTGTCGCGGAGGTCACCCAGATTCTCAGGTACCTTTTCCTCCATTTTCAAAAATTTTGTTGCAAGTGGAACTTTGTTGTGGGAGTGACTCCATGTTCACATCTGCCTTCGTGGATTGTGGGTCGTCCATGAACTTTATTAACTCTGACTTGGTGTCCAAGTGTAAGTTAGGGACAGTCAGGCTGGAGACTCCTATCCATGTTGTTGCCATTGACAAAACACGACTGGTTAAGAATGGCATCAAATTTATTTCAGAGGACTTTCTCCTTAAAGTGAGTTGCTTGCACCAGGAGCGTATTTCATGCTTTGTTATGGACAATCTGCCTGCGGCACTGGTGTTGGGGTTCCCCTGGTTGCAATTACATAATCCTGTGATTAATTGGGAACCTCAGGACATTGTTAAATGTCATCCCAATTGTTCTAAGAAATGTCTTGTTTCTGTATCAGTGTCATCCGACAGTCTGGAGGGTATTCCATAGTACCTGAAGGACTTTGAGGATGTGTTCTCCAAAAAGGAGGCTGAGGTTCTACCACCACACCATCCATTTGATTGTGCTGTTGATCTTGCTCCCAGTGCCAAATTCCCAAAGCCCAAAGCCTGTCTTTACAATCTCTCCGCCCCTGAGCGGGCTGCTATGAAGGAGTATATCTATGATAGCCTCCGTAAAGGTCACATTCAGTCATCTGTCTTTCCTGTGGTGGCGGGGTTCTTTTTCGTGAAGAAAAAGGATGGTGGTTTACGCCCATGCCTCGATTTCCGAGAACTTAATAAAATCACTATAAGAAACACTTATCCCCTTCCACTTATACACGATTTGTACAATCAATTGTTGGGGGGCAAGTGGTTCTCTAAGTTGGACCTCAGGGGTGCATACAATCTCATCCGTATGCGGGAGGGGGATAAGTGGAAAACTGCATTTCTCACCTCTGAGGGTCTGTTTGAGAATTTGGTTATGCCCTTTGGCCTGACTAACGTGCCGGCGGTATTTCAAAATTTCATGAATCATGTTTTCCCAGATTTTATTGGGCGATTCATGGTAATTTATTTGGATGACATTCTTATATATTATTCTGACAAGCAGAGTCACATGGGCCACCTCTGTGCGGTTCTTCAGAGGCTTAGGGAGAACTCACTATTTGCTAAACCAGAGAAGTGTTGATTCTTTGCTCAGGAATTGTCCTTCCTAGGGGTCATTTTGTCTGCTGAGGGGTTTCGTATGAACCCTAGGAAGGTACAGGCTATTGTGGATTGAGTGCAACCCAGAGATCTCAAGGGTCTTCAGCGTTTTCTGGGTTTCGCCGATTATTATAGAAAATTCATAAAGGTGGTTTTCTCAGATTGTCAAACCCCTCACGAATTTAACTGATCTTAAAAACTGGTCAGCTTCAGCTGTGGTGGCGTTTTCTTCTTTAAGGCTGTGTGCCCATGATGCGATTTTTAAGCGTTTTTGCCGCAATTTTCGGTGTGAAAACGCTGCGAAAATGTTTAAAAACCTAGTAGCGAACGCAACCCATGTATTCCTATGGCATTCCGCACATGCTGTACTAATGCTGCGCTTTTTTCCGCGGCAGAATTGCATTGAGGAAAAAAACACAGCATGCTCATTCTTTTTGCGGAATCGCAAAAGAATTGCCGCGATTCCGCACCCATAGGAATGCATGAGAACCGCTTACTTCCCGCATGTGGCTATGCCCACCATGCGCAAAGTTAAGCATCTCATGTGCGGTTGGTACCCACGGTGTGGAGGAGAGGAGACTGTCCTCCAGGCCCTGGGTACCATACCCCTGTAAAAAAAAAAAAAAATTGGGGTATATTTACCTTCCGGTGTCATGCGCAGCCTTCCCGGCCTCAGCGTTCCCAGTAATGCCTTGCGGCAAGGTCCTGTGATGACGTAGTCTCGCGTTACTATAGCGATCTCGTGAGATCACTATAGCAACTCGAGACCAACGTCATCACAGGTCTCTCAAGGCATCGCTGGGAACGGGAGCGTCGCTGAGACTGCGCGGGACGTCGGAAGGTAAATATACCCTAAATTTTTATTTTTTTATCATTTTTAACATTCTATCTTTTACTATTGATGTCGCATAGGCAGCCTTAATAGTAAAAAGCTGGTCACACTTGTCAAACACTATGTTTGACGAGTGTGACCAACCTGTCAATCACTTTCCAAGCAATGCTTCAAATCACTTGGAAAGTGCTTGAATTTCGCACGTGAAAATCGCGAACATAATCGCGGTAAAATTGCGTGGAAAAAAACGCGCATTTTCTGGGAAGGAGTCCAGTTTTAAGTGTCTGGTTTAAAATGCTACGTGGGCACATAGCCTAAAAAACTGTTTCATAACCGCCCCTGTACTGGTTCAACCTGATTTGTCTAAACCATTTATCGCAGAGGTGGACGCCTCGGAGGTGGAAGTGGGGGCTGTGTTGTCCAAGGGCCCACAATATTGACTAACTTAACCCTTTTCTGACATGAGACGTACTATACCGTCCATGGGACCCGGGCCCCCATGCCCATGGAGGGTATAGCACGTCTAGCGCGATCAGCGGCGCTCACAGAGTGAGCACCGCTGATCGCAGCCGGGTTTCAGCTGATTATCACAGCTGACACCCAGCACTATGTGTCAGGGGCGGTCACGGACCACCCCCGACACGTTAACCCCTGGCACACTGCGATCAAACACGCAGTGTACCGGGGGTTTAAGGCGGCATTGGGAGGCAGGGGGCTCCCTCCATGCTTCCCTGAGACCCACTCAGCAGCGCAATGCTTCCTGCAAAGCGCCAGCATGAGGAAGTCTACTTCAATGCCTGTGACAGATCACTGATCTGTCACAGCGATCTGTGGTGTGTCAGATCAGCGATCTGTCACATGACAGTTATGTCCCCGCTGGGACAATGTAATAAAGTGAAAAAAAAAGTGTAAAAATAATTTATAAAAAAATTGCTAAATAAATTAAAAAAAAAAATTCCCTAATAAATTCATTTTTTGGAAATAAAAAAAACAATAAAAGTACACATATTTAGTATTTCCGCGTCCATAACGACCCGCCCTATAAAACTGTCCCATTAGTTAACCCCTTTAGCGAACCCCTTAAAAAATAATGCTTTATTATCATACTGCCGAACAAAAAGTGCAATAACGCGCGATCAAAAAGATGGATATAAATAAACATGGTACCACTGAAAATGGCATCTTGTCCCGCAAAAAAAGAGCCACAACACAGCATTATCAGCTAAAAAATAGAAAAGTTATAGCTTGCAGAGTAAAGCAATGCAAAAATAATTATTTTTTATATAAAATTGTTTTCATTGCATAAAAGCACCAAAACATAAAAAAAGACATAAATGAGGTATCGCTGTACCTGTACTGACCCGAAGAATAAAACCGCTTGATAAATTTTACCGGATGTGGTACGGTGTAAACGCACCTCCCAAAAGAAATTCATGTAATGCTGGTTTTTGTTCATTCTGCGGCCCAAAAATCGTAATAAAAAGCGATCAAAAAATGTCACGTGCCCGAAAATGGTACCAATAAAAACGTCAACTCATCCTGCAAAAAATAAGACCTCACATGTCTCGGTGGGTCAAAATATGGAAAAATTATAGCTCTCAAAATGTGGTAATGCAAAAACTATTTTTACAATAAAAAGCGTCTTTGTGTGTGACATCTGCCAAACATAAAAACCCGCCATAAATAGTAAATCAAATCCCCCTTTATCACCCCCTTAGTTAGGGAGATATAATAAAATTAAAAAAATGTATTTATTTCCATTTTCCCATTAGGGCTAGGGTTAGGGTTAGGGCTAGGGTTAGGGCTGAGATTAGGGTTAGGGGTGTGTTGGGGTTAGGGTTGGAGTTAGAATTGGGGGGTTTCCACTGTTTAGACACATCAGGTGCTCTCCAAACGCAACATGGCGTCTGATCTCAATTCCAGCCAATTCTGCGTTGAAAAAGTCAAATGGTGCTCCTTCCCTTCCAAGCTCTGCCATGCGTCCAAACAGTGTTTTACCCCCACATATGGGGTATCAGCCTACTCAGGGCAAATTGCAAAACAACTTTTGGGGTCCAATTTCTCCTGTTACGCTTAGGAAAATAAAAAAATTGGGGGCAAAAATATCATTTTTGTGGAAAAAAATACGATTTTTTTATTTTCATGCCCGGGCGTTAAAAAATTCTGTAAAGCACTTGGGGGTTCAAAGTGCTCACCACACATCTAGATAACTTCCGTGGGGGTCTAGTTTCCATAATGGGGTCACTTGTGCGGCATTTCAACAGTTTAGGCACATCAGAGGCTCTTCAAACGTGACATGACATCCGCAGACCATTCCATCAAAGTCTGCTTTCCAAAACATCACTACTTCCCTTCTGAGCCCCGACATGTGCCGATACAGTAGTTTTCTCCCACATATGGGGTATCAGCATACTCAGGACAAATTGGACAATAACTTTTGGGGTCCAATTTCTCCTGTTACCCTTTGGAAAATAAAAAAAATTGGGGACTAAAAGATCATGTTTGTGGAAAAAAATATGATTTTTTTATTTTCACACCCGGGCATTATAAACTTCTGTGAAGCACTGAGGGGTTCAAAGTGCTCACCCCACAACTAGATAAGTTCGTTAGGAGGTCTAGTTTCAAAAATGGGGTCACATGTGGGGGGTTTCCACCTTTTAGGTACATCATGGGCTATCCAAAGGCAACATGAAACCCGCAGACCATTCCATCAAAGTCTGCATTCCAAAATGTCACTACTTCCCTTCCGAGCCCCGACGTGTGCCCATACAGTAGATTTCTCCAACATGTGGGTTATCAGCATACTCAGGACAAATTGTTCAACAACTTTTGGTGTCCAATTTCTCCCCTTACCCATGGGAAAATAAAAAAATTGGGGACTAAAAGATCACGTTTGTGGAAAAAATATGATTGTTTTATTTTTACGCCCGGGCGTTATAAACTTCTGTGAAGCACTGAGGGGTTCAAAGTGCTCACCAAACATCTAGATAAGTTCCTTAGGGGGTCTAGTTTCCAAAATGGGGTCACACGTGTGGGGTTTCCACTGTTTAGGTACATCAGGGGCTATCCAAATGCAACATGTCACCCGCAGACCATTCCATCAAAGTCTGCATTCCAAAACGTCACTACTTCCCTTCCGAGCCCCGACTTGTGCCCATACAGTAGTTTTCTCCAACATATGGGGTATCAGCGTACTCAGAACAATTTGGACAACAACTTTTGGGGTCCAATTTCTCCTGTTACCCTTTGGAAAATAAAAAATTGGGGACTAAAGAATCATGTTTGTGGAAAAAAATATGATTTTTTATTTACTCGCTCGGGCATTATAAACTTCTGTGAAGCCTGTGGGGGTTCAAAGTGTTCATCACATATCTAGATAAGTTCCTTGGGGGGGTCTAGTTTCCAAAATGGTGTCATTTGTGGGGGTTTCCACTGTTTTGGCACATCAGGGGCTTTCCAAACATGACATGGCGTCCGATCTCAATTCCAGCCATACAGTAAAAGTCAAATGACGCTGCTTCCCTTCCGAGCTCTGCCATGCACCCAAATAGTGGTTTACCCCCACATATTGGGTATCAGCGTACTCAGGACAAATTGCACAATTACTTTTGGGGTCCTGTTACCCTTGGAAAAATAAAAATTGAGGGTGAAAACATCATTTTTGTGGAAAAACTATGATTTTTTAATTGTACGGCTGTACGCTATAAACTTCTGTGAAGCCCTTGGGGGTTCAAAGCTCTCACCACACATCTAGATAAGTTCCTTGGGGGGGTCTAGATTCCAAAATGGTGTGATTTGTGGGGGTTTCCACTGTTTTGGCACTTCAGGGGCTTTCCAAACATGACATGGCGTCCGATCTCAATTCCAGTCATAAAAGTCATATGGCGCTGCTTCCCTTCCGAGCTCTGCCATGCGCACAAATAGTGGTTTGCCCCCACATATTGGGTATCAGTGTACGCAGGACAAATTGCACAATAACTTTTGGGTTCCTGTTACCCTTGGAAAAATAAAAATTGAGGGTGAAAACATCATTTTTGTGGAAAAACTATGATTTTTTAATTGTACGGCTGTACGCTATAAACTTCTGTGAAGCCCTTGGGGGTTCAAAGCTCTCACCACACATCTAGATAAGTTCCTTGGGGGGTCTAGTTTCCAAAATGGTGTAATTTGTTGGGGGTTTTCCCACTGTTTTGGCACATCAGGGGCTTTCCAATCGCGACATGGCGTCCGATCTCAATTCCAGCCAAAAAAGTCAAATGGCGCTGCTTCCCTTCTGAGCTCTGCCATGCGCCCAAATAGTCGTTTACACCCAGATATGGGGTATCAATGTACTCAGGACAAATTGCATAATAACTTTTAGGGTCCTGTTACCCTTGGGAAAATAAAAATTGGGGGTGAAAAGATCATTTTTTTGGAAAAAATATGATTTTTTTAATTGTACAGCTGTACGTTATAAACTTCTGTGAAGCCCTTGTGGGTTCAAAGTTCTCACCACATACCTAGATATGCTCCTTGGGGGGTCTAGTTTCCAAAATGGGGTCACTTATGGGGGGTTTCTACTGTTTAGGCACATCAGGGACTCTCCAAACGTGACATGGCGTCCGATTTAAATTCCAGCCAATTTGGTACTGAAAAAGTCAAACGGCGCTCCTTCCCTTCTGGGCTCTGCCATGCGCAGAAACAGTCGTTCCCCCCCCACATATCAGGTATCAGCGTACTCAGGACAAATTGCAAAATAACTTTTGCAGTCCAATTTCTCCTGTTACCCTTGGCAAAATAAAAAAATTGGACCTAAAGTACTTTTTTGTGAAAAAATGTTAAATGTACATTTTTTTTTAAAACATTCAAAAAATTCCTGTGAAGCACCTGAAGGGTTAATGTGGCACCCCTGAGGCTCAGTCGCCACAGAGGTACTGCACCTTCTCCTAAGGTGTAGTGCCCCACTGTCCGGGTAAGTTGGGAACTCCTTTCCACACTCCAACACCTGCACCCACACACAGGATAATTCAGCAATGGACCAGATTGCGGCTCCATGCTTAGAGGGTAGCAGAGCACCTTTCGTGGGTCCTTGCTTCGTAACACGAGATGTGCTGGAGGTGGGTGGAGTTAGAGTTATAAAAGAGTAGGAAAGTTTAGAGGTTTTGGTTTTTCAGTCTGACAGAAGGTTGGCGGAGTAGTAGGACACTCCAAGAGGAGTGGGGATCCCTGGAAGAAGGGATGGAGGAAGGAGTGCTGCAGCTGCCTCAGTGACCTGAGCCAGCTGGCACGGGAAAGGAGAATAAGGAGAAAGACGTAGAACTGCAACCTAAGCTTCCATAAGAGAGAGAAGGAACAGCGCGGAAGGAAGGAGTAGGAGAACAGAGAGGAGTTGTGGGTTGGAAGTGGAACCCTGCCTATAGGTTCTCAGCGCAAGGCCGGGGCCCGGTCCCCAAGGTTGTATGGACACTTATGGTTCTGCAGCAGACACCAGTGGAGTAGTTGGCAGTAAATGCATTACTCCCATCCAAGACTTGGGGCACAACAGCAACCGAATAGAGAGCCGGGACTCCAGAGAAGGGAGTCCCCGAACAGGCTACAGCTGTCTGTCATACAAGTAGAGTTGTTAGGAGCATCTGACAGGAGGAACTTCAGAGTACCACGGTACTGGAGCTCTTCACACTAAAAGGCACAATAGAGGAGTCGTTTAGGAAAGGTATATGTTGGCGGAGTGTTGGAGAAGAGAAGCCTGACTTGCCCGGGAGGTTGATTGAGTCTCTGCCCCCGGAGGACACGGCACAGAGGCAGGCACCAGTGTGTACCACGAACTGTGAGTAAAGCTTTGGAACTACAAGCCCTGGTGTCTTCCAGTCATTGTGCGCCAACACCGTCAGCACCGCTACATCTGGGTATCATCCTGTACACTACCTGCGCCTATACATTGCCCTGGGGTTACAGCTTCACCTGTGGGGAGCTACACCATCTATGCTGCAACACACCATCAGCCCCAGAGGATCTGCACACAGCGTTGGCTTAACATCTTGCTTGCCAAACACCACAGGTGGCGTCACGAACTATTTCATTAACTACATAGACATTTCGCCATTGACTTGGGCGCCCAGGGTACGGACCGGGTCACCGCTGCTGTGACACATTCCCCTGACACCGGCCCATACCGAGAACACCACGGCCCTGGGACGGGGTGGCCCTTTAATAAACGTCTTGAATCTGGTTTTGAGCATCCTGAGAGTTTTTAGAATGGTGTCACTTTTGGGTATTTTCTATCATATAGACTCCTCAAAGTGACTTCAAATGTGATGTGATCCCTAAAAATAAAATCGTGTTGCAAAAATGAGAAATCGCTGGTCAACTTTTAACCCTTATAACTTCCTAACAAAAAAAAATGTTGGTTCCAAAAGTGTGCTGATGTAAAGTAAACATATGTGAAATGTTACTTATTAAGTTTTTTGTGTGCCATATCTCTGTGATTTAAGGGCATAAAAATTCAAAGTTGGAAAATTGCAAAATTTTCAAAATTTTCGCCAAATTTCTGTTTTTTTCACAAATAAACGCAAGTTATATGAATGAAATTTTACCACTAACATGAAGTACAATATGTCACAAGAAAACAATGTCGGAATCAGTGGGATCCATGGAATCATTTCAGAGTTATTACCTCATAAAGGGACAGTGGTCAGAATTGTAAAAATTGGCCCGGCCATGAATGTGCAAACCACCCTTGGGGGTAAAGGGGGTAAGGCCCTGTGCCTTCTTTTTGAGAAAAATTTCCTCTGCTGAGCGGAATTATGATGTGGGTAACCAGGAGTTATTGGCCATTAAATTGGCGTTTGAAGAATGGAGGCATTTTTTGGAGTGGGCTGTCCATCGTATCACTGTCATTACGGATCACAAGAACCTGTCTTACACCGAGTCTGCCAAACGTCTGACTCCGAGACAGGCAAGTCGGTCACTTTTTTTTCCCCGATTTCAGTTTTCTATTACTTTCAGACCAAGGTCCAAGAATGTGAAGGCTGATGCTTTATCTCGTTGCCTGGATCCAGTTTCACCTCCTGAACCTTCTTCCTCCATTCTTCAGTGCGGAGTGGTGGTGGCTGTGGTGTCCTTGGCATTGGAACGAGAGATTCGTTAGGCCCAATCTCTTGCTCCTTCGTCCATACCTAATAATAAGCTCTTAGTGCCTGTTCAGTATCGGTTAAGGGTGCTTCGGGAATTCCATGTCTCAGCTCTGAGTGGGCATCCTGGAATCTCAACCACGCGTAAAGCCATTACTGGGTGGTTGTGGTGGCCTTCGTTGACTTCTGACGTCACTGGGTTTGTGTCCCCCTGTGAAATGTGTGCTCGTGCTAAATCCTCTCATAACCAGCCGGCCGGTGAATTGATGCCACTGCCAATTCTAGTTAGACCGTGGAATCAGCTGTCCATGGATTTTATCACGGATCTTCCTCCCTCTAATGGCAAAACCGTGATCTGGGTAGTTGTTGATAGGTTCAGCAAACAGGCGCATTTTGTACCTTTGGCTGGCCTCCCTAATGCTGAGACAATCTAAACTGGTCATTGAGCATGTGGTCCAATTGCATGGTGTGCCTGTCAGTGTGGTGTCTGATAGAGGGGTGCAATTTGTGGCAAAATTCTGGAGGGCTTTTTGTAAAAGGCTGGATATCAGTCTGACCTTTTCATCGGCCTACGATCCCGAGACCAACAGTCAGACTGAAATGGTGCAGATATTGCGATGTCTTGTTATGTCCAGACAGGATGATTCGTGCTCTGCGTATTAGAGTTTGCGTTCAATAATCGTGTGAATCAGTCCACTGGTACTTCTCCGTTCTTCTGCAACTATGGGTTTCACCCTCACTTTGGTGAGTTTTCCCGGCTGGATTCGGGGTGTCCAGGGGCTGATTCAGCCTTTTTGCAGTTGGGGGAGATCTGGAGGGAGGTTCAGAGAAACATTGGGGAGGCTCAGGGCAAGTATAAATTTTTTGTGGATAAACAACAGTTTGTGGGGCGGGCCTACCAGGTGAGGGATAAGGTATGGTTATCCACTAAGAATATTAGATTGAGCATTCCTTCTGCTAAGTTGGGTCCCAAGTTTATTGGCCCTTATGAAATTTTAGAGGTGGTTAATCCTGTGGCCTTTCGCCTGCGCTTGCCTCTGTCATAGCGGATCCCCAATGTATTCCATAAGGCAATTCTGAAGCAATCGGTGCCTTCCTCTGGTGAGTCTCCCTTGCTCTCGCCACCTGTTGTGGTAGATGACCAGACCGAGTATGAAGTGGAATGGGTGTTGGATTCTCATATGCTCCACCGTTCACTTCAGTACTTGGTCCATTGGAAAGGTTACAGTCCTGAGGACCAGTCGTGGGTGCCAGCACATTCAATCCATGTGGATCGATTGGTCCGTGCCTTTCACGCTCGTTGTCCAGGGAAGCCTGGTGGTCATGTGGCCCCCGTTGATAGGGGTACTGTCATGATCCAGTCCAGAGTTTGTTTTCTGCTGTCTTTTCTTTGGACTGGTCATGCGGGGGTTAATCCCCTCTGCCTCGTTCTGGAGCTGGCTGGGCTATTTCAGTCCTCTGCATCCTGTTAGCCAGCATCAGCTATACTGCAAGCTCCCAAGCTAGTGTCTTTGACCTGTATTCCTTTAGTGTTCCTTCTGCCCCTGATTACCTGTGTCTGACTCGGCTTGATCTCTGGACTCTGCTTCTGTTTTTTTCGCTTCTGATACCACACTTCCCGATTGGCTTTTTGACCCTCTGGCTTGTACCCTGACTCCGTCTTACGTTTCTGATACCATGTTCCCAGTAGGTCCTGACTTCTTGCTCGTCCCTGACTACGCACTTGCTGTCTCCCTTGGTACTTCTGCTCCTGACTGTTGCTGACTTCAGATAGTCTGACCACTTTTTTCCTTACCTGTGACACCTGTGCTGCTGCTCTGTTACTACGCTGCATGTGCAACTTCTCTTCCCTCACCAGCACCCCCTGGTGGAGGTTGTGCTGTACTGCACTGCAGCAGCACATTACAGAGACCAGTTTGAACAAAAAACTTATATCTCATGGGAATCAGAAAGTAGAGTGAACATACAAATCCCCTTAAAACCAGGTTTATTCAAAATGTATTAAAAAAACACACCTTTCCCAGTGAATCATTGGCAAATGCCACAAATGAAAAAAGACCTTTTCTGGGATGCTGCACAGCCCTATATTAAGGCTTTCTGATACCTTCCTAGCCGTGGAGGTTGGTTGGCACCCTAAAAGTACGAATCTGGTGCCCCCACTCAACGAGGACTGTCCCTCACTCCCCTACCAGTCCCTAATATGACAGGAGGGAAAACAATGACCAGATAGGGCAGAGATGAATGTTCAAAATGCCCTAAGCTAGTGCAGGACCCCAGACAAATATTACACACATATTAAAAACTATGATACATCCACATCATGATATCTTATGACCAACTATTATGCCAAACGGTAAATATTGAAGATCAGTCCCCTTCAGGGGTATAGATTAAATCTAGTATAATAAAAGTGGTCACTTATCATATGCGGATGAGCCCCGACGTGTTTCTCCGCCTGCACTGGTTCATCAGGAGGAATGACCGATATTTCTGATGTCCATAGCTGATATGGTCTCTCTCATCAAGCATCATCTTGGTATCAGCTATGGACATCAGATAAGTAGATAAATACACTACCCCTGCCCCCAAGAACCTGCCCATGTTTACCTCTGCATGTCAGTGGGGGAACTTTGACTATGCCATCTCTGCCATCTTCAAAGTCATGTGTTCCCAGTGCCAGAAGGGCCTGTCCCCATACCAGAAACCCTCCACTGTTTTGTGTATGGGTGGGAGTGGTGAAAGGGTCCTTAATAACTTTCAGTCCGTCACCATAGGCCAGGCCATGGCCATGGAACTGTGGGACTTCGGCACTGAGGCCACTCTTATGTGGCCTGAGCTGGTGTCCCCACAGAATTTGGAATCCGGTAAAACTCTCTCTGTCTCCAGGATTGGAGGAGTTGAACCTGTGTTGCCCAAGGTATATTTAGACTGGGGCAATGGGGAGGAAGTGCAGGAGGTGGGGGTATCCTTAAACATTCCTGCAAGTGTTTTGCTTGGGACACACTTGGGGCCGCTAGTGTCCCAGTATGTGGCCACTGAACCCTCAAGACCTGATCCTACAGACAGCAATGTAATGTTCACCCCTGTTATTCTCACTGTGAGTAATATGACTACTAAAGGGGATGTGGAGGTATCCCCTTGGAGGGGAGATCAATCAAGACAGCTCTAATATTACCTTAGAATGTGGCCAGCAGGCATGCTGGATCTTGTTGTCCTGTGTGGTTGTCACAGAGGGAACAGACAGGGGACAGACAGCTGCAGAGAAGGAGCTTGCAATGAAGGGTGGGGCAGTCCCAGGAGATGTAGGGCTCCCAGGTAAGGCTTCACTGTAGAGTTCTTACACAATCGGGATGCCAGAGGGCCAGTTTGGTCATTATGGGCCAGCAACTTGGTCAGAAGCAGAGGGGAAGCTGGCACTATCCGCGGTTGCAGCAGCCTTGGCCGATGTCACGCACACTGGTAGGACTGGGGACCCAGGGGCTCTGCAGAGGCCCTATAGCTTCCCCACTTTTAACCAAGTAGTAGTAGGGGTTTCAGGCAGAGTCGGAAACCGACGAAAGCCTGAACACTCTCAAGGAGCAGGCAGCACGAGCGGTTGGTCTGGGACCAAGGGTGTCTGTACTTGCTAACGATCCAACAGGGTTCACCGGAGATGTGACCTAGGGACCGACAGTTAGTGGTACCCTATCCATTCATGGTGGACTTTTTGCAGATAGGACACAAAATTCCGATGGCTGGAAAGATAGGGATCCATAAGACAAATGCTAGGCATTTCTACTGGCCAAAGATGGGGACCAATATGGCTGCCTACTGCCTTTCGTGTGACACCTGTCAGAGGGTGGGAAAGGCAGGGTGGCATCCCAAAGTCCCATTGGTAACTCTGCCCATTATTGATGAGCCTTTAAGGAGGGTGGCTGTGGATCTAGTTGGATTACTGTTCACTCCCAGTAGCTCCGTGAAATGTTTTGTACTTACAGTAGTGGACTATGCCACCTGGAAACGGTAGCCTTCTTATCCATTCTGGCTGACAAGGTGGCCACTGCCTTACTGGAGATTTTCTCCAGAGTGGGTTTTCCCCAGGAAATGCTCACTGGCCGGAGGACTCAGTTCACGTCGCAGCATATGTATTCCCACTGTAAGCAGTTACAGGTGCCACATCTGATGACCAGTCTGTAGCACACACAGACCAACGGCCTGTGTGAATGGTTCAATGGCACCATGAAGCAGATGCTTAAGGTGTTGGTTAATTCCAACTGGTGCGACTGGGAGCGGTACCTCCCACACCTGCTATTTATCTACCAAGAGGTTCCACAGACCTTAGTGGGGTTCTCCCCCTTTGAGCTCCTGGAAAGGCAACGTATGGTGGCCCCTGGCCCTGGTAAAAGAGGTCTGGGAGGGAGATTTAGTCACTTCTGGAGTGTTGGTCATGTCGTGCACTTCTGTGACAACATGCAGGCTTTGGCACAGCTGGTGCAAGAAAATATGACACGAGCCCAGGCAGACCAGAAATGATGGTTCGACCAGAATGCTTGTGAGAGCACCTATCAGGTGGGTCAAAAGATGTGGGTACTGGTCCCTGTACCCCTGAATAAACTTCAGGCGGCCTGGGAAGGCCCTTACTTCGTGCTTCAGCAGCGCAACACTGTAACATAACTGGTCACCATAGACCATGTCCAAGGAGGTGGAAGGCCTTGCACGTGAACATGATGAAGGCACATTATGAGCAGGAGGCCTGTGCCCTCCCCGTATGCAACCTGCCAGAAGGAGAGGGGGATACCCTACTGGATATGCTTGTCCAGGCTAGGGTGGGTGGGACCATCAAGGATGTAGCAGGTTTACAACCAGTTCTTGTCACTCCTAGCTGTGGGCAACCCTACACCCCTTCTGGGAATTGTTCAGCAACAAGCTCAGAAGGACAGAGTCAGACATCAATCAGGTGGACACCGGGGATCACCCAAACCGGCATTCAGAATGTCAGGTCTCCCTGGCAGTGCAGCAGCACATGTGCCAGGAGATTCACTCTTTATTGAAACTGGGTGTCATCCAAACATCCAGCAGCATTTGGGCCTCACCTGTGGTACTCATTCCAAAGAAAGACCAGACAACTCGGCTCTGCGTGAACTACTGGGGGTTCAACGCGGTTACAGCTACTGATGCATATCTCATGCCACGCATTAATGACCTGCTTGATCAGTTGGCAACGGCCAAGTAGCTGATCATCATGGATCTGGATCAGGGATATTGACAGATTGTGGCACCTTTATCACCCTATTTGGACTGTACAAGTCTGCGATGATTCAGTTCGGAATGAAGAATACCCCTGCCATTTTTCAGTGGATGGTCAACACACTGCTTAAGGGACTTGAATGGTATGCGGCCACGTGTCTGGATGACATTGCCATCTTCAGTCCCACCTGGGAGGGTCACCTAGAGCATCTGGCGCAGGTGTTCGGGTGGATCAGCAGGGCAGGCTTGAATTTTAAGGCCTCTTTCACACATCAGGTTTTCGCCGTCAGGAGCGATCCGGCGCTTTTGACAGAAACAGGATCCGGCGAAATGCAATGCCGGATCCGGTTTCCCCCCCATTGACTTGCATTAGAGCCGGATCGAGCCGGATGGCCATGCGTTTCATCCGATTTTCGCCGGATCCGGCAATGTGACGCGATCCGGCATCTGGAAAAAACGGCTACTGTAACGTTTTTTGTCTCCGGCGAAAAAGCCGGACACGCCGGATCCGGCGTGTCCGGCTTTTTCATACAATGAAAGCCTATGAGCGCCGCAATGCGCCTGATCCGGCGACAGCCGGATCCGGTGGCCGGATCCGTTTTTTTTGGTCTGAGCATGCTCAGTAGCTCTGCCCACAAGACATAGGGACCCTCAGCCACACCCAACATGCCACCCAAGCCAAGAACCAGGAGCAGGAGAAGGCAGCAGACATCTGCAGCACCATCAGCACCACCACCACCCCAAATGGAGCAGCAAAGGGAACATGCTGAGGAACGGGAGGGGAGTCCAGCAGCAGATGAGAGACGGTAATTATCAAATCCCCCATTCCTCCAAACTAGGGCTATTGAATATCAAGATATTCATTGGCCCTTTGTTTCTCTTTATTCAACAGCCGCTCAATAGATGCAGCAGCAGCAATGGCAGCAGCTGGAACACCACCCACAGGCATGGAGTGTGGCCACCAGGAAGACAGCACATCATCTTCTGGGAGCCCTCCCTCGCATCGTCAGCGTTTGACGGTAAGTTTTTATTTCCAAAATCCATCATCTCTGTAATATATGTCTATTCATTGCCTTTTATTTCAAAACAGGATTCACAAGATGAAGAGGAGCTCCCAGAAGAAGAAGGAAGGGGTGGACAGACACTTGGAGTGGGCTCACAATTGGTAAGTTTTTTGCATCAAACGCAGAAACACAACATCACACTACACACAACACATAGAAAACAATGTTCTGCAGACCACACACAGCAAACAAATGCCTACATCCAAAGACATAACATTTTTTGTTTTCTTCTCTAGTCTTCCCAATCTGGTGCTCGGCCAAGAGGTCCTCGCAGTGCCTCCCAGGGTCGTCGGCGACAGCAACACGGCGGTCACCAGCGTGTAAGTATAAATATTTTTGCTTTGTTTTTTTGCACTTTTGATTTCATTTCTTTTGTGGAGGCTAATTATGTTATTTTTGTCTTTTTCTTTAACAGCCTTCACAGCGTGCTCCCGACTCTGACGGTGAGGATGGAGGACTCGATGTGGACCACCTCATCGATCTCGTCAGAGAAAGGGAGCCGCTCTGGAATATGGCTGACCGCCGCCACGCTGACCTTATCGTTACCCGACGACTCTGGGAGGAAATCTGTTCGCTCCTTGTGGACCGCTGGGAGGACCTCGAAGCTCGGGCCCAGATTAAAGAGCGTAAGTATATACAGTACCGGTTGCTTGATTTAAACCAGTGTTTCCCAAACTCCAGTCCTCGTGGTCCCCACGGATCATGTGTTCAGGATTTCTATTTACTTTGGAAATCCTGAAAACATGACCCCTGGGGACCATGAGGACTGGAGTTTGGGAAACACTGATGTTGTATACTAACCACTTTGTCCTTTCTCGTTTCAGGGGAGAGAATTGTGAAGCGGTGGCGGTCTGTGAGGGATCGTTTCAAGAAGGAGTTCAATAAAGAGATGCGGGCCCCGAGTGGATCTGGAGGACGCAGGAGCAAGTACAAGTACGCACGAGCCCTGTCGTTCCTCCGGGAAACAATGCTCACCAGAAGGTAAATATTACACACCACATGTGACAAAAAAATGTTTAGATGTAACTTTTTTTTTTCAGCCAGGGCCATACCATGTCACTATTTTAATTGTTTTTTTTTCTCTTTATTCCACAGCACGGTGAGCAGCACTCGGGAGCCTGCACAATTGGACCCTTCTGAGGCGATCCCTGAGGAGACCGGCACCGAGGGACACTTCGACCGCCCCGGTACATCTGCACCTTCCCAGCCTTCCCACACATTCGACCCATCTGTCCCATCCACCAGCACAGGAGCATCGTGGCCGCCTACATTACATGAAGCTGCTGGTGAGGAGATCGCTTTCCCTTTACCCCACCCTTCTGCCCCTGCCACCTCTAGTACACCTGGGGGTACTGGGCGGCAGCGGCAGAGGGGTCAGGAAAAGAGTTATGCGCCAGAGTTCTTGCATCTGAATGCATCTTTCCAGAACTGTCTAAAAGTCTTGTCAGAGCAAATCTCCGCAGGCTTTCAGCAGATCAACTCCAGCATTCTGGAGGTGAAGACACTTCTGCAAACCATGCATTCAGAAGCAAGATCTTCGCCAAACCACACCTTTTTCAGGTCTGATGTGGAGCGCATGGCAACACTATCTCCTACCCAGCAGATGCATGTAATGCATTCGTGCCACGGTGCTCTACAGCAGGTTACCTCCCAACCTCCACCTCCCACCACTGTAGTTCCTCCACCTGCACCCCCTCCAGCCACTTTCCATCCTCCCCCTCCTATTACATCTGCACCCCCTCCAGCCACTTTCCATCCTCCCCCTCCTATTACATACCAGCAACCTCCCCAGTACCAGCAACCTCCCCAGTACCAGACATCTCCCCACTTCCAGCAACCTGCCCCGTACCAAACTCCTTCCCCGTACCAAACTCCTTCCCCGTACCAAACTCCTTCCCCATACAACTTTCCATCAACATCATCTGCTCCTACAGTCCCTGCCCAACCCTCCACGCCACCGCCCACCACCTCTTCTGCCTCCCACATGTCCACCCATTCTGTAGCTTTTTCCACACCATCACCTCTAACTGTCCCTTCCCCACCATGATCCCAGTCCTCTCTCCACACTCCCATTGTCGAAGTGTCCCGCAGCCCCTCCAGCAGTATTTCCACCCCACACTACACCGAGTTATAATGTTTTTTTTGTAATAAAAATGCCCATTTGGTTGTTTTCAAACCTTTATTAAAAAAGTTTTTTTAACTTTAAAAACGGTTTAAAAAAAAAATTATTTTAAATAAAAGTTAAATTATTGTTTACACTGGTTGTCTGTCATTTCTTTCTGCGGCGAAATATGTTTAAAAAAAAGGTTAAATACAGGGTATTTAAAAGGTGAAAAGGTATTCAAAACCAGGTATATAACTGTGGGTAAATTTTAGCTTTTTGCCACAGTTGTGTTCCTGGTTGTGTTTGAAGCAAAGTATTTCACCTGAAAAGTTGTGTTTATTGTTGGTGATTTCCTAACAATGAACACAACTTTTGTTAAAAGGTGAAATACTTTGCATAAAACACAACCAGGTACACACCTGTGGCCTAAAGGTAAAAATAGTAAGACCATGACAAGATAGCCAACTTTGGTTGGCAAAGGTATATACTGTTGGTACAGAAGGTACACAAGTTTGGTTAGGGCACAAATCTTTCACACTCTGTCATCCTGCCAGTGTACTCTGCCTTGAGGTGACATAAAGTATAGTGCAAAATTGTCCCTCATTACTGAAACCGTCACAGAACTTCTAGTGGTAATGTCATGGTAATCTTGCAAGGTGGTTTCTTCAGAGGTGTCCTCAATGGAAATGGGTTCCTTGCAGATAACAAAATTGTGGAGTACCACGCAAGCTTTGATCACCTCGTCCACAGTTTCTGTCTTGAGGTTGATCGCAGTCAATAGGACCTGCCATTTGGCTGTCAGAATACCAAAGGTACATTCAACCATTCTTCTTGCTCTTGTGAGGCGGTAATTAAAAATGCGTTTTGGTCTTGTCAATCCTCTGCTAGAGTACGGTTTCAAAAGGTGTTCTGACAGCTGGAAGGCTTCATCCCCTACACAGACAAATGGCATAGGTGGACCAGATGTTTGCGGCAGCGGTCTAGGTGGTGGGAACTGGAAGGTGTTTCCATACAGTTTACGCCCCATGGCAGACAGTTTGAAAACTTGAGAGTCATTGGAGCGGCCATAGGCCCCAATATCAACCGCAATAAATTTGTATTCCGCGTCAGCGATGGCCATGAGGACAATTGAAAAATATTTCTTGTAATTGAAATATTCCGATCCCGATCCAGCTGGCTTTACAATGCGGATATGTTTCCCATCCACAGCGCTCAAGCAGTTGGGAAACTGACATATCTGTTGAAACTTGTCAGCAATTTCAATCCACCTCTCTGTTGTAGGCTCTGGTAAAAACTCTTCAGCTAAGGAGTCCCACAGTGCACGGCATGTGTACTTCACAATTCCAGATATGGTGGAAATCCCGAGTCTGTACTGGAAATGCAGTGACGAAAGGGATTCTCCAGTTGCAAGAAATCTGTGGGGAATTAAAAAACAATAAATTAGTTTTAAATCGCAGCATTACATACCAAAACTGAGCTATAACACTTGGAGATACAAACTACCACCAACAAGATTGCAGTGAAAGTGTGCTCTGATGCGATCACATCCAATAAATGTGGCTTACCTTAAAGTCACCATCAGACGCTCTGCGGGTGAAACAGAGAAGCGGCAATAGGTGTCCGCTTTTCTTATGAGGTGTGCAATGCGCTCCACCAAGTAATCAAAATTCTCCATTTTCATCCGAACATATCCAAAAAATTTATCCGGGTTTCGTCGAAGGTCCATGCAGAGTGTAGAATAGACCCCACGCGTCATTCTCTTGGCTGTGATGGGGTGGATCCACAAACGTCGTCTACGATGCCTGATGCGCTGCTGTCTCGCTCTCTCCTTCTCCAGAACAATCACCCTCAAACGATTCGCCTCCGCTATAAAATCCGCCAAATTCTTCAAAATATTTCCAATGACAACATCCATCTTCGCCAGTAACTTGCTCTTCTCTCCAACCTGCACTTTCTCCTCTACAACCTGTCAAAGAAGGGCTGTAGGAACACGCTATATATAGTTTTCCAGTAGCCAATCCCGTTCGGAAGGCCACAAGGGTCAATTTTAAAAACCGGATCCGGCGTAATCCGTCGAAAAACGGATAGAAAAACGGATGAACCGGATGAGACGGATCCGGTTTTGTCTGTCAAGAACAAGACGGATCCGGCAGAAAACCGGATCCGGCACATCAGGTTTTACAAAACATTTGCCGGATCCGGCATTCCGGCACGACGCCGAATCGCGCCTGACGCCGAAAGCCTGATGTGTGAAAGTAGGGAGGGTCACCTAGAGCTGGCGCAGGTGTTCGGGTGGATCAGCAGGGCAGGCTTGAATTTTAAGATGGAAAAGTGCCAGCTGGGCATGATTGAGGTCCCCAACCTGGGACAACGGGTAGGTTCTGAAACCGGAACCCATGAAGGTAGATGCCATTGCATCCCACCCCTAGGACTAAGAAACATTTGATATCCTTCCTGGGCATTAGGTCGGGTACTATAGAGGTTTGTCTCCCACTATAGTAGCCTAGCGAAGCCCCTGACGGACTTCACCAAGGAGAAGCAGCTTCCGCAGTTGACTGGACAAACGACTGTGAGACGGCTTTCTGGGCACTGAAACCCACCCTTTCCAGCTTCCTGGTAATAAAAACAGACAAGTTTATATGGCATTTTATAGTACAGACCGATGCTAGTGACTTTGGCCTCGGTGCGGTATTCAGCAAGGTCAACTCTATGGGCCAGGAACACCCCGTCTTGTACCTGAGCTGGAAGCTCCTGCTGAGGGAGGTGGTCTACTTCACTATGGAAAAGAAATGCGTGTTTGCGTGGGTTTCCTCCGGGCACTCCGGTTTCCTCCCGCACTCTAGAGACATACTGATAGGGAATTTAGATTGTGAGCCCCATCGGGGACAGTGATGAAAATGTGTGCAAACTGTAAAGCGCTGCGGAATATGTTAGCGCTATATAAAAATAAAGATTATATAAAGATTATATAATGCCTGGCAATTGTGTGGGCCCTGCTGTATCTGCAGCCCTACTTGTACGGGAGCCAGTTCACAGTGGAAATGATCTGCTTAGCTGGTTACACAACGTATCCAAAAGAAATGAGAAGTTGCAACACTGGAGCATTGCGCCCAGCAGTACCACTTTGCCATTCGCCACAAGAAGGGTCATGAACACGGTGATGCCGATGGGTTTTCCTGACAAGGGGAGGTTGTGGACGGGCATGCGGGGAACACCGGAAAGAGCTGCTCACTAGCGTTCCCTAAAGGGGCAATATGTGAAGGATATTGGGGGATTTAATAGCAGATTACAATCGTTCAGCATGTGTAGCTGTAACAGGACACTTGGCTTAGCAGGTAGTCCAGCCTCTCCAGCTACACAGTGAAAATTCACACCAACACCAGCCTAGCTAGTATCCACAGGGGGTCACCCTGTGTAACTGCTTCATCCAGTCAGATTGGATTTCATAAGGAGATGTAAGGAGAATATAGAGTTATAATATGTCTTAGCTGTACAATGGTTACATTTTTTAGATCTCGGGAACAGACGGAATGCCATCCAGGGTCTCGATCCTTTCTAGCACTTAAGGGTGGGAGATATGCAGAACAGCTAGTCGAAGCCATGTAGTGAAACTATGTTTGGTCTCCAAGTGTAACAAGGGTCTGTGTTATGAATGAGTCACCGAAGGAGGAAAAAACAAAAATACAAGCTAAGTCCAGAAAACCGGAGAGGTTGGTAGCTATCGGATTGCAGACCCCTGATCCTATCCACAACAAATAACAGTAGCCGTGGGGGGTTCCTACGATGCCCTAGACCCCTTGAACACAGACGGAGAACTAAATAGGCCTAAAGAAAGAAAGGGGAAATCTAAACTGCCCCGAGCAGACCCCAAAGCAATAGGCAGCCCCCAACATATAATGACGGTGAAGCAAGATGAAAACACTAACACAGATAGAAAGATAGGTTGAGCAAACGATGGGGCCCAAGCTAACTAAAAAGCACAGGATAGAAAAGCTGCTGTCTGCAATCTGTAAAAAACCCTACCAAAAAATGTCCCAACCGTCTGATAGGAAAAACAGGCCCTGGAGTCGCTAGGACTTCAAAAAGACTATATCAGCACTCAGGTAAATTCTGAAGACAGAGCAAAGAGACAAACTAATCAGAGACAATAATGGAACTCAGCACACCCCCGACCGGGGATGGCTGAACTCCAAAAAAACAAGGTAAACAAAACAAAACTAACAAGTTCAATAGCAGAGCAAAAACTTATCTTTGGGAAGCAGGAATCAGACTGGTCTCCAAGAATCCAGCAGAGAAATCACCAGTGACTCAGAAGGACGTCGGTTGCCTTATATCCAGTCAGAATTTCCTGTTACCCAGTCATCATCTACCAGATCAGGTGTTTGGTAATCAGCCTCACTACCTTCCTTCACCAAAAGAGGGAGTTCATCAGACATCGACGGTGAAGGGGAAAATGAACTCACAACAGGTCTGGCTGGATCTGATGGTGCCACAATCACCATCCTATTACCTTCCCTTAGCCACAAAACCCCAAAGGAGGAGGATTAAGGCCAACCCAGGGGATGGATAAAAGTGTGACTGACCAAAGTATTAAAAGCTTGTGTAAGGCCAAGTGCTCTCTTTTTGTCATGCTTGCAGTTCACTTCATCCCACACCCCCATGCAGCCCAGCACATGGTCGAACATGAAACCAGTAACTGACATGTTTCATCTGCTGTTCCTTTTGTACTACCTTCTGTATTTTCATATCTGACTATTGTATATGAATAACCATCGTGTATATAATGTTTTTTATATTTTATAGTGTGCCCTTAAGGTGATTAAATATATAATTTATGCTAGGGCTGCTCTTTTATCTCGATCCACAAATCCACATGTCTGTGTTCTTAATTTTCACTTCACATGCTACTGAGGTTGGTCGCAGTCCTACTGAGCTGACAAGGCTCTGTTTCACTTGTGCTAGTGAAAGGGGCCTCTCAGCCTGTCAGGGTTGTGAGCGAGTGTGGTGCCACATCAAAGGCTGCATAGGCCACCTTTTCTAAGTCTACATGCCTCCCTGGGCCCATGTGGACTGGGGGTGTTTGTGTAAAACTGTGCTAATCTGACCCTAGATGTCTTCTGGGGTGTGGAAAATCACATGAGTGAAAGAGGGGAGATTGTACCTCGTAATCGCTCCAACATAATAGTGACGTCAGGCGTGGAGATGAGGTGCAGGTTCATAACATTAGTGTTTTCAAATCGGTTTCTCCAGAACTATTGGGTATTATAGATCACGTGAAGTCATTATTGCCTTCTACTCCTCTTTGGTCAGACCTCATCTGGAATACTGTGTCCAGTTTTGGGCGCCACATTTTAAAAAAGACATCAACAAACTGGAGCAAGTTCAGAAAAGAGCCACCAGAATGGTGACCCAAACCCTGTCTTATGAGGAAAGGTTGCAGGATTTGGGAATGTTTAGCTTGCAAAAGAGAAGACTGAGAGGAGACTTAATAACTGTCTACAAATATCTCAAGGGCTGTCACATTGCAGAAGGATCATCTTTATTCTCATTTGCACAAGGAAAGACTAGAAGCAATGGGATGAAACTGAATGGGAGGAGACACAGATTAGATATTAGAAAAAACTTTTTGACAGTTAGAGTGATCAATGAGTGGAACAGGCTGCCACGAGAGGTGGTGAGTTCTCCTTCAATAGAAGTCTTCAAACAGAGGTTGGACAGATATCTGTCTGGGATGATTTAGCGAATCCCGCTTTGAGGAGGGGGTTGGACCAGATGGCCCAAGAGGTCCCTTCCAACTCTACGATTCTATGATTCTATAGATCATATTGCATCCAAGTGACACTAATTATGTCCTAGTATTACTACAACTTGGCTCTAAGCTCACCATCACTGACGGATAGCACTTGAAAGAAAGAATCTCATATCACAAGACTGAACTAAATGTAGTCCAAAGCAAGTTTGATCAGTTCCCCATCTGTTAGACGAAGAACCACCAGAGCTGTTGAGGATCCAACTCTTTGAGAGCCAATAGATGGTTTAGGGAGTGAGACAATCTGTTAGGAGTTGGATTCCTGCGTTTACTCAGCAGGGATCCAGATCCTCACATTCTGCACTCTCCTCCTATTTTTCCACTGCAGAGGAGATTGCCTTGCAGCAAATCTCCTGAGGCCTTCTGTCCTCTTACTGGGCATGCTCATGGGACGATCTCCCATTGGAGATCGGGAGTCATGTGCTCAGGTTCCGCTCCAGTTCTCATTGGTCCATCTCAGAGATCTGGAGGCGTGCAGAAGGTCCCGGCTGCTATAAAAGGCGTGCATGGCTGTTCCGCCATGCGCTAGTATAGTCATACTTGCTGCTGTGTGTATGAGGATGGATGCATGATTCTCGTGACTGACTCATTTGAAACCCCTTCCCTCTGATATTACGCATGTGAATAGGGAGTGAGTTATTTTCAGCGCCAGCGCTCCTCTGCTTCAACTTGCACAGCTGCTAGCATCCGACATTGGGCTTGCGCCTTGCCTTTGTCGTTTGGCGGCAGTGTCTATGCCGCGCTGCAGTAGCAGCCTCCTTTGCGTTTGCAGTTGCCACGCCGCACACACGGTAAGTCTAGACGGACGTAGTGCCGCCATCTTGGGCTACTCCTGTGACCGTATACCATGTGTGCGTTTTTTACTGAGTACTGTGACTTCAACAGGCTCAGTTATTTGTGTTTGTATTTTTGGCATCTCCGTGAGTTTAACTGAGATTGCTCTGCGCACCTCGGTGGAGTTTAACCCTGTGTGCAAGACCGCCATATTGCTCCTGCCACCACTTAGCAGCAGTTATTTCACCTACTGCACAGTGGACCCCGAGCGGCGAACGCACTTTATTTATATTTTTATTTAGTGCGCTCCGTCGTTCCTAACACAATCTCCTTCTCAATCCAAAAAAACACAATTTTCTCAAAAGCCACTCTCTCAAGATCTAAGAGTTGAAGAACCTAATGGGAAAATGTGAAATCTAAAACTTATAAGAGAGATCACCTTATACCATCTTACTTGAAATAAATACTCAAAAACATTAATTTTCAAGCCAAAAGCAATCCATAACAAGAAGTGCTGTGTTCAGACATAATTGCTCAATCATTCTCCAAACCATAATCTGTATATTAAGCTGTATTTTTATCTGCCAAATTTTCTCCCACATAATAAACCATGATTGCACCCTTTCCAAGGCTGCTGTATAATATGTGATATTTAATCTGACATAAGACACATGCCAGGAAGATGTAAATATGCGAATTTAGGTTTGGCTCCAAACTACTGACATTGCAGGGCTGTGTTTACATGTCGGAGGGCTTGTGCTACTGTGTGTTGAATCGTCTCCATTCATAAAACTGAACATGAGCCACAATGTAACTTTTATGACTCTGCAAATATAGAGCATGACACTCAAATGTTAAGTAGAGATTAATGGCCTCTGAAACATCTGCACATGCACAGACTTAAAAGGGGTTTTAGTACATGAAAAATCCTTTTCTGAAATTAATTAGAAAATCTTGAGTTAAATTTGAAAACATGATTTCTGTGGCCACCAATGAATATGGAAACTTTCTTTTAAAATTCCTGCCACTGTTCTGCAGGTATAAGGAATGGCTGCGTAGAAATGCATTTTCAGTTAAATAAATGCTTTAAAAAAACATTTATAATGTCCCCATTTCCGATGCTAATGAGAACTTTCACTATTCGATGGGGCATTAGTTTCCCCAGACTAGTCAAACCTCTTTCCATGTTTTCATGCCCCTGTAGGCATAACAACATAATTTGTACAAACCGGCCTCATCGCCAGCTCATGCGTGCCGCTAATTTCGGCAGCAGCAATGCATCTCTGAAGCCGGGTGTACGCTTCCAGCCTTCGGAGACACACTGCATATGATCGGAAGCTCTGAAGATGGCTTCCAGTCATGTGCAGTACGTCTCAGAAGACGGGAACCATGCACCCGACTTTAGGCTATGTGCACACATAGTGAACTCAGTATGAGGTATCAGTGTGCTCAGGACAAATTGGACAACTATTGGGGTCCAATTTCTCCTGTTACCCTTGGGAAAATAAAAAAATTGGGGACTAAATAATCATGTTTGTGGAAAAAATATGATTTTTTTATTTTCATGCCCGGGCATTATAAACTTCTGTGAAGCTCTTGGGGGTTCAAAGTGCTCACCACACATCTAGATAAGTTCCTTGGGGGGTGTAGTTTCCAAAATGGTGTCATTTGTGGGGGGTTTTCACTGTTTTGGTACATCAGGGGCTTTCCAAACGCAACATGGTGTCCGATCTAAATTCCAGCCAAAAACGTCAAATGGCGCTGCTTCCCTTCCGAGCTCTGCCATGCGCCCAAATAGTGGTTTACCCCCACATGTGGGGTATCAGCGTACTCAGGACAAATTGCACAATAACTTTTAGGGTCCTGTTACCCTTGGGAAAATAAAAATTGGGGGTGAAAAGATCATTTTTGTGGAAAAAATATGATTTTTTAATTGTACCGCTGTACGTTATAAACTTCTGTGAAGCCCTTGTGGGTTCAAAGTTCTCACCACATATCTAGATAAGTTCCTTGGGGGTCGAGTTTCCAAAATGGGGTCACTTGTGTGGGGTTTCCACTGTTTAAGTACATCAGGGGCTCTCCAAACGTGACATGGCGTCCGATCTGAATTTAAGCCAATTTTGCATTGAAAAAGTCAAACGGCGCTCCTTCCCTTCTGAGCTCTGCCATGCGCCGAAACAGTGGTCCCCCCCCACATATCAGGTATCAGCATACTCAGGACAAACTGCACAATAACTTTAGCAGTCCAATTTCTCCTTTTACTCTTGGTAAAATAAAAAAAAATTGAACCTGAAGTATTTTTTATGTGAAAAAAGTTAAATGTTCATTTTTTTTTTTTTTAAATATTCAAAAAATTCCTGTGACGCACCTGAAGGGTTAATAAACTTCTTGAATGTGGTTTTGAGCACCTTAAGGTGTGCAGTTTTTAGAATGGTGCCACTTTTTGGGTATTTTCTATCATATAGACCCCTCAAAGTGGCTTCAAATGTGATGTGGTCCGTAAATATAAAATGGTGTTGCAAAAATGAGAAATCGCTGGTCAACTTTTAACCCTTATAACTTCCTAACAAAAAAAAATTTTGGTTCCAAAATTGTGCTGATGTAAAGTAAACATGTGAAAAATGTTACTTATTAAGTTTTTTGTGTGCCGTATCTCTGTGATTTAAGGGCATAAAAATTCAAAGTTGGATATTGTGAAATTTTAAAAATGTTTGCCAAATTTCTGTTTTTTTCACAAATAAACGCAAGTTATTTGAATGAAATGTTACCACTAACATGAAGTACAATATGTCATGAGAAAACAGTGTCAGAATCAGTGGGATCCATGGAAGCATTTCAGAGTTATTACCTCATAAATGGACAGTGGTCAGAATTGTAAAAATTGGCCCGGTCATGAACATGCAAACCACCCTTGGGGGTTAAGGGGTTAAAGCATTTATTTAACTGAATTACATTATACAGTGCTGATTATGCAGGAAGTTTAATCATACATAGGTGAATGTTGCTGGTTTGGAGGGCAAGGGGGGCTTTACAGGCTCCCTTTAAGACTAATTAAGATTACAAAGGGGCAAAGACAAAATTTCCGCCAAGATGTCAGATTTTCAGCTCATGATGCAAATTCCAGTCCTACTGGGAAAATGCAATTGCCAAGTCGTGGAATAGTCCCTTTTACATTCCATTCTATAATAAAAGGCACAATATCCACGGATTAGGAATGACCTCATATTTGCACCTGTCAAAGGCTTCATCAGGAATTGTCAGTCTACTAATCAAAGTATGATGCTGTGGCTGCTTAAATGGGGTAACTAAAGAGGAGGTAGAATTTCTCTTTTCATTTGTAGCCTGGTGCTTAAGAGTGCTCAAAATTTCCAAACGGGGAATAATACTATGGCTGACTGACATAATCGTAGGAAAAAGTACAATCAGCTCACCTGTCATGGCAATAGTACTCTTTAAGCAATATAAGGGATCCACAAAAGAACCAGCGTTCATTGTCTTCCATAAAAAAATAAAGTACCGTAAGTGCTTTATTTGATCATATTAAAAAAATAGTTGGCTGTTAAGAACAGCATATACAATAAGTGTATTGGCAAGAGAAGAACACATAACATACTCAGTCAACGCATTTCTGACCTATGCGATCCTATGCCTGTTTGACAGCTCACCAGTGATCACATAGCGACTCACCAGCGATCCTGACAAGGTGATATCGCTGCTGGGATCGCTGGTGAGTCGCTATGTGTGACGGGGCCCTTACTCTAGACTCCATCTGGCCTCTGTTCAGCGCTGTCCTTTTCAGAAGTACACAAAACTGTGGCCTACTGCACTTTTATGCAATCCTAAAAAGATGGACACCACCAGATCACAGATCCTATGGCGTCCACAGTGCCTCCATCTGCCTCAATATAGGGAATCTTCTGCCGGGACACCAGAAAGCCGGTGTAAGTGCTCAGCTAGAGCACGATCTTTGGGAAGCAGAATGAACAAAACAGCAGGTGAAGAATTGGTTTTATATTTTTTTATGCTGCTCCTAGTTCAGTATAAGTGATTAAACAACTTTATTCTTTGGGTCAGTGTGATTACAGTAATTATTGTCACACACTAAAAGACGCTTTAATTTATTTTAAGAGCTATAATTTTGACATATTTTGGCTACCTGACTTATGTGAGGGCTTGCTTTTTGCGGGACGAGTTGATGTTTAAATTTGTACCATTTTCAGACACACAACATTTTTGATTGCTTTCTATTCTGATTTTTGGGAGGCAAAATGAACAAAAAAATAATTATTTTTGCATCGCTTTATTCTGAGAGATTTTATTTTTCAATTGATGGAGTTGTGTAATGGCTCGTTTTTTGCGGGACAGCGAAACCATTTTTATTTATATTCGTCTTTTTGATCACATTTTATTCCTCTTTATGTTCGGCTGTATGATGATAAAGCATTGGTTTTTGCTTTGTTCTTTTTTTTATGGTGTTCTCTAAAAGGGTTAACTAGTGGGACAGTTTCATAGATCGGGTAATTCCAGATGAAGCCATACCAAATATATGTACCATTCTTGTTTTGTTTTTTTCAAAAAAAAATTCATTCATGTGTACAATATATTTAGATTTTTTTTAATATTTTTACATATTTTTTAACTTCTTTTTAACTTTTTAAAACTTTTTTACTTTGTCCCACTATGGGACTTTCATTTTTTGCAGGCTGATCGCTTGAGTAGCGTGGGGATGCAGCAGCTATGCAAACTGTCAGCGCTGCACTGATAGATTAATTTGCTGATCATGCCCTGAGCATGATCAAGCAACTTTATTAGCTCTAGTGACACGGATGTCTTCTGACATAAGGTCACCATGGCAGTGATCAGGATCGTTGTGCGTGGTCTCCAATCCAAGGGCAGAGGGGCTGTCATCCCTCTACCTGTTCTCGGAATGCTGTGATCGAGTTCAGTCACAGGATTTAGGGGGTTAAAGTGCCAAGAGTGGTGCGGGACTGCTCCTCGCTCTTACTGCCGGTGTCAGCTCTTAGAATGAGCTGACACCCAGCAGTCTGTGTGTGCAAAATCACCAGGACCTATCCATACACCCCAGGTCAACGACCAGGTCACAGGGATGCATTGATACATCTCAGGTGGAAAAGAGGTTAAACTTTGGATTTTTTTCACCACTTAACAAAGAACCTATACATTTTTCACATCTTTGAAAGCATAATAACCTAGAGAATCATAATGACAGATCAGTTTTAGTATTGGTGAACATGGCAAAAAAAATTGTGGATTTGCAATGTTTTTTGCAATTTCACCACACTTGCATTTTTTTCCACATTTTCAAGTACATGAACGGTGTTGTTCAAAACTACCACTCGTCCTGCAAAAAATAAGCTTTCAACATGGCCATATTGACAGAAAAATAAAAAAAATTACTGCTCTGGTAAGAAGGGGAGCAAAAAAATTGAAATGCAAAAACAGAAATGGGCTGAGGCGTGAAGGGGTTAAGAGGTGTGTTAAAACTAAGGACTGACAGGGAGGTCAATTACTGTACCAGAGGTAAGGGTGGTTTATATAGTGACCTGGGACAAAATAATGAAATGGTGGGGTTGGAACAGAATTAAAATAGTTAATACAGAGAGAAGGAATAGAGATACAACAAAATATATAAAGTGCATGAATACTAATGCCAGAAGTCTGTCCAACAAGACTAATGAATTACAATTGTAATATTAGAAGACTATTCTGATATAATTGGGACAATGGAGATATGGCTGATGACAGCTATAACTGGGCTGATAATTCATGGGGCTATAGTTAGTTTAGGAATGACTGTACAAAGAAGCAAAGAGAGATCTGTTTGCTTGTAGATGTAGAGACCCTGTGGATGCAGTTAAAAGGAGGGAGAAAGAATTAAAAAAAATATAGGAGTTTGTTATAAGTTTGCAAAGGTAATTGAAGAAAAAATCCTCAGAAAGCAAATCAGGGCAAAGTAATTATTATGAGGGACTTCAACCTGATATATATTGGGGAGCATAACCCCGCAAAGAAAATAGATTTTTAATGATAACAACAGACAATAACCTTTCATAACTGGTGTAGGACCAAACAAGAGGGCATATGGGCACTTCTAGACCTAATATCAACCAATAGTCCAGGCTGTTTATAAAAATTTCCTTTTTCTAAGAGAGGATCTAAGGCTATGTGCGCACATTGCATATTTGCTTGCAGAAATTTCTGCAAGGTTTCTGTATCTCTTGGCAGAAAAATGCAGAGGAAAATCTACGCGTTTTTGTTGTGTTTTTGATGCGTTTTTGTAAATCCATAGAGCTAAATAAAGATATATTATTAAAAAAAAAAAGAATTGTGATGTCATTTCTTTGTTCAACCTCTTCTTTTTCATTCTTCATTGAAGACCATAATATCAGTACATACCATGTTCAAGTTTATGTTTACACACACAAACAAATATACGGTAAGTGAATATCTGTATATACAGCGCTGGCAAAAATTAAGAGACCGTTGCAAAATGTTCAGTTTGTCTGATTTCTCTCTTTATTGGTACATTTTTGAGTAAAATGTAAATTGCAATTTTATTCTATAAACTACTGACAACATATCTTCAAATTTCCAAGCACTAAATTTTGTATTTATTTTCAGAAAATGAGAAATGGTTAAAATAACAAAAAAATACAGTGCTTGCAGACCTCATATAATGCGAAGAAAACAAGTTCATAATCCTTTAGAAACAACAATACTAATGTTTTAACTCAGCAAGAGTTCAGAAATCAATATTTTGTGGAATAACCATGATTTTTAATCACAACTTTCATGCATCTTGGCATGCTTTCCACCAGTCTTTCACACTGCTTTTGGGTGACCTTATGCCACTCCTGGTACACAAATTAAAGCAGTTCTTCTTTGTTTGATGGCTTGTGACTATCCATCTTCCTCTTGATTACATTCCAGAGGTTTTCAATGGGACTCAGGTCTGGAGATTGGGCTGGTGATCCTTGATCCACACATTGATTGACCTAGCTGTGTGGCATGGTGCATTGTCATGCCGGAAAAAAACAGTCCTCAGAGTTGGGGAACATTGCCTGAGCAGAAGGAATCAACTGTTTTTCCAGGATAACCTTGTATGCAGCTTGAGTCATACATCCTTCACAAAGACTAACCTGCCCAATTCCAGCTTTGCTGAAGCATCCCCAGAACATCACTGATCCTCCACCAAATTTCACAGTGGGTGCAAGACACTGTGGCTTGTACGCCTCTACAGTTTTCCGTCTGACCATTAGACGACCAGGTGTTGGGCAAAGCTGAAAATAAGACTATTCAGAGAAGATTACCTTACTCCAGTCCTGTATGGTCCAATCCTTATGGTCTTTGGCAAACTTCAGCCTGGCTCTCCTATGCTTCTCATTGATGAAAGGCTTTTTTCTAGCTTTACATGACTTGAACCCTGCCACTAGGAGCCTGTTACGAACTGTTCTTACCGTGAGCTTCAACCCAGCTGTCATTTGCCATTCCTTTTGTAGGTCACTTGATGTCATCCTGCGGTTGCTGAATGACATTTGAATAAGATGACGTCATCACGGTCAGTGGAAAGTCATTTTAACCCTCTGCTGGTCTGTAGCTTTTTTGTCCCGAAAGTCTGCTGCTCGACTTCATTGTAATGGACTGCCGTCTTTGAAATTTTAAGGATGCAGACTGTCAGGAACACTGCACTACACTCGCTCACTGAGCCAGTGCGCATGTCCTGAGCACAAAAAACCGTGCTCAAAGATACCTGTGGAGCAGGGCAGCAGCGGTGACAATGCGTGCTTCAAACGATTTGGACCTGAAGCATGTGACTGCTGGGGGCGTGGCCTAAGCTCCACAGAGCTAGGAGCTGCAGGGAAACTCCTAGAAAGGTAACTACGGGACAAGTTACCAAGGGGCATAGACAGGGGCGGAAACCAGATCAAGCCGGGGTCAATGCACAAGATAGCAGGACAGTACCAAAGGGTTAGACAGAGCGGATAGTCAGGACGTAGCAATAGATCAGAAAACCAGAACGGGCAATAGACGGTACAATAGGGGCAAACGGTAGCGGAGTAACAATAGTCAAGCCAGGAGGTCAGAACCAGAGAAGACAATAGTACGTAAAACGTGAGACGGAGTTCAGAGTGAGGGGACAGGCCGGGTCATACACGGGAATCAAACAAGCAATGCAGTACACGCACACCAGGGGGGTCAGTCAGACACACAGCCAGAATAACAGTATAGCTGACAGAGAATGCTAGTCTGGAGTGAGTATAAATACCCCTCCCAGATCCAAAGAGAGACCGGCAAAAGTTAACGCTGTGAGAACAGGACATTAACCATGTCCTAACCATGACACAGACAACATGAATCTCACTGTATCCCTCTGCTAATAAAGCCAGAATTGAGCCCTTCTTTTCCTCACTCAAGACTTTTCTTTTCAACTCCTTTGGCATGGTTAAAAGTTATTTTTTCATTCCTAATACTTTTGGGATATTACTGGCATTGTTTTTCCATCCAGTTTATCCTATTGCAAGAGGATTGTGAACACCACAGCAGGGTTTTTTTTATACTTTCCTTCATTAAATAAGATTTGTCTCAGGTGATCACCTAATCAGAAGCACATTAAGTAGAATGAGGTGTACTCTGGTTGGAATTAAAATGATACTGGAATGGAATGGCTGTTAGACGTAGAGAAGCTGATTTTTATAAAACTGTGAAGTGGTCTCTTAATTTTTGCCAGAGCTGTATATGTAATACAAAGCCTGAGGTTTAGTAATGAACAGGTGTCAGCCAGATACCCTTATTAATAAAATGGTACATAAAGAGTTAAATAAAGACACACACACCAGCCTATCTAGGAGCATTAGCATAATTAACCTACATATGTTGCAACAAAACAGCAACTGTCAGAAATCTTCATAAAACGCAATTTCTGTTTATTTAAAAAAAAAAAATTAAAAAATTGAGTGGGCTCCCCATGCAATTTTCATAACCAGCAGAGGGGAAGCTGACGGCTGAGGGCTGATGTTATATTTCTGGGAAGGAGCCAATAGCCATAAAGATTCCCAGGCTAATATCAGCTCACAGATGTTTGCATAGCCTTTACTGGCTAGTTTACAGGGGAACCTGTTTATTACAATAATTAAATGACTACAGAAAAAATGAAATAGTATGATATTGCATACACTTTTGTATAATATAAATCACAAAGGTAAAGTACTTACATTGCACACTACATAAGCAAAAAGCAAATAGCGACATCATCTGTCCAGAAACATCAACCGTGAAAAGCGAACGGCGAAGACAGAGAAATTCCTGCGATATCCACACTGTAGACCCACATGGGCATCCCCTCCAGTCTACAAGTTAAAAGGCTTCTGTCTTAGCTGAAATCTTCCCCAGCTTATGTATTCTTTAGAAACAACAATGCCTGTGTAACCATGTGTTACTCAAATTCTATTTGTCCAGTATAGCATCTCTCTTCTAAGTGACCAGCTCTTCCAATGTGAATCTACACCGGCAAATACATCACCGGATATGACATACTTTTCTATTGAGAACATGCTTGTTTATAGTATTCACCCAATTATCATATAGTTCTTTTATCGCTGTTTAGTGAGAAGGGTGTATGTTTATATTCTTCAGTGGGAAAGTGTATGTTTATATACTGCTCAAAAAAATAAAGGGGACACTAAACAATACACTGTATTGTTTAGTGTTCCCTTTATTTTTGACCAGTATATTATGCATCCAATTACTCCATAGGTTCGCTATTAATGTTTGGTGAGAAATGTTGTGTTTATAGAATGGTGGAACATCTGTGGCACCCCTCAGGCTCAGTCGCCACAGAGGTACTGCACCATCTCCTACGGTGTAGTGCCCCACCATCCGGGTAAGGTGGGGACTCCTTTCCACACTCCAACACTCACACCCCACACAACAGGGTAGTTCTGCACAACCACATTGCGGCTCCTTGCTCAGAGGGTAGCAGAGCACATTTGGTGGTTCCCTGCTTGGAACACTGGACATGCTGGGAGGTGGGTGGATTTAAGATACATAAAAGAGTGGGAAAGTGTAGGAGGACAGGTCAGTCTGACAGAAGGTCAGTCGGGTAGGAAGTCACTCAGACAGGAGTGAGGATCCCTGGAAGAAGGGATGGAGGAAGGAGTGCTGCAGCTGCCTCAGTGATCTGAGCCAGCTGCCACAGGAAAGGAAAAGAAGGAGAAAAACGTAGAACTGAAATCTAAGCTTCCATAAGAAAGAAAGACAAGTACAGAATGAAGGAGTAGAGAGAACAGAGAGGACATGGGTTGGAAGAGGAACCCTGCCTATAGGTCCTCAGCGCAAGGCCGGGGCCCGGTCCCCGAGGTTGTATGGACACTTATGGTTCTGCAGCAGACACCGGTGGAGTAGTTGGCTGTAAATGCACTACTCCCATCTAAGACTTGGGGCACAACAGCAATTGGATAGAGAGCCGGGACTCAGGAGAAGGGAGTCCCCGAAGCAGGCTACAGCTGTCTGCCATACAAGTAGAGTTCTTGGGAACATATGACAGGAGGAACTCCAGTGTAACTCAGTACTAGGAGATCTTCACACTTTAAGGTGCTATAGAGGAGTCGTTCAGAAAGGTACATGCTGGCAGAGTGTTGGAGGGGAGAATCTTAACTTGCCCGGAGGTTGATTGAGTCTCTGACCCGGAGGACACGGCCCGGAGGCAGGCACCTGTGTGTGTGTACAACGAACTGTGAGTAAAGCTTTGGAACTACAAGCTCCGGTGTCCTCCATTCATTTGTGCGCTAACACATTCAGCACCGCTATAGCTGGGTACCATTCTCCACACTGCCTGCACCTCTCCTCTTCTATTGCATCCACGCTGCCCTGGGGCTACAGCTTCACCTGTGGGGAGTTACACCATCTAGGCTGCAACACACCACCAGCCCCAGAGGATCTGCATGTAGCGTTGGCCTAACATCCTACTTGCCGAGCACCACAGGTGGCATCACAAACTATTCTATTAACTACATTCCACCATTCGCATCTCCCCATTACTTGGGCGCCCAGGGCCACGGACCGGGTCATCACTGCTGTGACACATCCCACTGACACCGGCCCGGTACCGAGTACTTCACTGCCCTGGGAGGGCGACCCACATCCAGTACTAGGAGAGCTATGGTGCTCTCACTTACGGCACTACTGCTGTGTGAGAACTTTCTCACGCAGCATTGCAGTAAGTGAGAGCACTGGAGCTGATCAGTTGATGTATTCCGGTGAACTCTCACAGCTGCTCAGTGATACACTGCGGGAGCGATTAACTCCTGTCAGTGTATTGCCGGCAGCCGGGAGACATCGACGTGGGACACTCAGTATTAAATGAACTATGGCGGACAGGGAGTATATGTTGTTTTTTTATTTTTGATTGCTTGTAGGAGACGAAGGCGTCGGAGATTAGGTGTTCGGTGAGTATGTATATTGTATGTGAATATGTATGTGATTATGTCAATGATTTGATTTTTTTTACAATTGAACTCAAGCGCCAGATGATGAGACTATTCTCTCATCATCAGCTCATGCTGTCTCTGTTATATGTGAAAGCAGACATAGCCGGATGGGAGTAGTAGTCCCATCAGACGACGCCTAAGTACAATCACTATTGGCTGTTCATCGCATGGACACACACACACAGACTCTCTTATATACAAATTAGAACAGAGTGCATTGTAAATATATAATGAATGATCCTTTCATTGGATCAGATTACATAAGCACCAGGGAAATTTCCCAACTGGTGCACTCCCTCAAACAAAAATACTCTCTAGTATGGTTTACATTCTGGCACACGCACTTTAAAGCCGTGCATTTATATAACCTATATGACTTTAAACATTCTTCCCACCTCTTGATGTTTATCTAAGGCCCGGTTTATATATACTTGCTTGTCTGTTCGTTCCTCGTATGTGAACCCTTTTATGTTTTTATGTACATCTATGTGAACTTTTGTATATTGAATACTTAATAAAATTTGTATTTTATTGGATTTACACTCAGTTGTTTTTGTTTATCACACACAGACACTCGCAGACAGATGCAGACAGAAAAACGCAGACACACACAGACACATGCAGACAGACACAGACAGACCCATATTCTCCGCTCACACATATTCTCCACCCACACACTCTTCCTCCTTCTGATATCATTTCCTTTGACAATTCTGTAGCGTTTTTGGCAGCAAATCTGCAGTCAATACGCAAACCTTTTTACACCTGCATTTTTGCTGCAGATTTGACTGACTCAGTTGAAGTCAATGAGTCAAAAATGCTGCATAAACACAAAAAGAATTGACATGCTGCAGAAAATAAAATGCTGCAAATACAGATGGAAATTTACAGATCATGTGCACAACACTTCAGGATTGTCATTGCATTACCTTGCTTAAGTATTCCATTGCATTGTTGGAGCATTTCCACATGTAAAAAAAGCCGTGAAAACGCATCAAAAACGCATCGTGTGCACATAGCCTTATTATAATAAACTGGATGAAAGACATTAAAAATAAAAGTGCACAAAGGAAATTGGAAACTTTTATACGCATACTGCATAGGTCATGTGCATAATATATACTGTATGGGATTAAACAATTCAGAAATAGGAGAAAACCAATTTGGCTAATTAGAGCTATAAGGCAGGACAAAAGCATCCTCCTGATTTGAATGCTGGCGCCTGCGCTATGACATGCGCAGTGCGCGCTGCCCGAGACCAACATCAGGCTATTGCGCCTGCGTGCTGTGGAGGCCCCAGATCCCGCCCCGCAATGTGTTATGATTAGTGTTGAGCATTCCGATACCGCAAGTATCGGGTATCGGCCGATATTAGCGGTATCGGAATTCCGATACTTAATTCCGATACTTTTGTCATATCGGATTCCGGAATCGGAATCGGAATAGGAAGTTCCCATCATGCTATGAGCCTGCTTGCTTTGATTAAGCCAATGGGAATCCTCCGAAGTGTGGGCACATCCTGTTAGGCATGTAGGCATGTTAACTATTGGCATGGCTGTGATTGGCTGCCGAAATGATGTCATGATGCACTATAAAAGCCACCGCAGCCGCCATTTCTGGTCACTCTGCTGTGAATTCAGTTAGGGACAGGCTGCTGTAGAAGACTGTGAGGGACAGTTAGAAATAGCGATTCCACCAAACATCTAGTGCTTTACCCAGGCTACATAAACCACCACTGTAGCCTTCTTTGCCCTAGCAGCAGTGTTCACAGCTGTCTGCAAGGGCTGTGTGAGTGCAGCTCACGCTGTGGAGTGGGTCCTGCAGCCACGTCAGGCTGTAGGCCACCCAGTGTGATCACTGCTGCCTCATACATCTTTTATTTTTTGAGCTGCATTTTTTACATAATTTCAATCTAGTGTGCTTCCATCCGTATCCATATACGTTGGTTGCAAACACTAGTAGTAGACAGCGGAGCCTTTCTGCAGCCTTTCAGTGCTAGTGTCCACTTTGCTGCACTGTTCACGGCTGTCTGAGAGGTCTCTGACTGTGTGTGAGTGCAGCTCACGCTGAGTAGTGTGTCCTGCAGCTACGTCTGGCTGTAGGACGCTCAGCGTGCGTCAGTGCCTCACACATATTTTTATTTGAGTGCAGCTCATTTTTTCTTCTATTAGTGTGCATCCATCCGTCTCCATCTACGGTGGTTGCAAACACTATAAAGGAGTACACAGCGGAGCCTTTCTGCAGCCTGTCAGTGCCAGTGCCCACTTAGCTGCACTGTTGACGGCTGTCTGAGAGGCCTCTGACTGTGTGTGAGTGCAGCTCACGCTGAGTAGAGTGTCCTGCAGCTACGTCTGGTTGTAGGACGCTCAACGTGCGTCACTGCCTCACACATATTTGTCTTTGAGTGCAGCTCGTTTTTTCTTCTCCTATTAGTGTGCATCCATCCGTAGCCATCAACATTGGTTGGTTGCAAACACTATATAGGAGTAGATAGAGGAGCCTTTTTTTCTGGCTTGTGCCCTGCCGGCGCAGCCAGATTAGTATTACCCAATTTTTTTGGAGCCTCATCTTTTGCATTGTAGGTTACCTGCCTGCATTGTAATAGCTCCAAAAAGTTGGTGATACTATCAGTTTCAATTCTTTGTTCACATACTTTGAGTTTGTTTCCAACAAAGAAACCACAAAAAAAGTTCACCAAACACTACATTTTGAACTTGTGTAGGCCACATCAGCTCCTATTAAAGTCTAGTCCACACACACACACACTTCATAAAATTAGTGTTTCTTGTACCTGTAACCAGCTGTTCAGGAATAAGCACACTAAGGCCCCCCTTTGTACTTTTTTGCCTATCTTAAGCAGTCTTGCAAGATGAAGAAGGCAGGGAGTAAGGCGCGTGGGCGTGGGCGTGGAGTTTCAGCAGGGAGAGGACGTGGGGATTCTGCAGGGAGAGGACGTGGGGATTCTACAGGTAGAGGACGTGGGGATTCTGGGCCTGCTGCGGGCACCAGTGGATCAGCATCCCCCAGTTTTAGCAGGCAACAGTCCTTTATGCGCAGCTTTGTAGGACCTCAACGTACCCCACTGCTGCGGGAGGAACAAATTGAAGCCGTTGTCGGATGGATGGCAGCTAACGCATCGACTTCAATTACTTCCGCATCCTCTCAGGGTCAGAGCACCGAAGAGCAACCATCTGTCTCTTCACCACCTGCCAAAGTGCCCAGGCAGTCAGAGAGACATGGACAGGAGCCATCACAGTCTCTACTTCTGTTCTCGGAATCTGTTGGCTTGGAAAGAGGGGGCCAGCCAAGCAGCATTCCTGAATGTGAAGAAGAGGGAGTATGCAGTGATGCGCAACTTCTTTGTCCCTCTGAATCTGAAGAGGCGAGTGGGCCAGTGCCTATGGTCAGCACACCTCAGTACGCATCAGATGATGACGAGACTCAGTTGCCACTTTCTGGTGCGTACGGTGCTGGCGAGACAACCCCGGAGAAGCAGCTGTTTGAAGAGGGGAGGGAAGATGATGAGGTCCTTGACCCATCATGGCGTGAGCAACAGGAAGGTGGTGGGAGCAGCTCGGAGGAAGAGATTCCCCTACCGGCCAAAACAGGAGGCAGAGGGAGGGGGAAGACTTGGTTGCCTGTACCCTCCACTTCGGCACCCGTTAGGAGCATTCCTCCTTCCAAAGGCAAACCGGGCGCTCACAAGAGTTGCAGTGCGTGGTCCTTTTTTGACACAGTTGCAGATGACATTTGCTTTGTCAAATGCAAGCTGTGTCATCAGAGAGTCAAAAGAGGGAGAAATGTCAGCAACCTCAATACCACAAATATGTGGAAACATGTGCGCACCAAGCACGAGTTGGAGTTGCAGAGACACCCTGAAGACGTAGGCCAACGTACAGCACCACCTACCACCTCTTCAGTTCGTGTTGGGCCCTCTTCCTCCAGCTCACACACTGCTGGTTCGGCTTCCTCACAGGATCGCCAAGGAAGAACCTCTGCCACTGTTGTCCGGAGACCCTGTCAGATTACACCCATAGCAGCACGTTCCCATCCATCACAGCCATCGGTAGCACAGGCATGGGATAAAAGGCGCCCTTACTCGGCAAACCATCCCCGAGCACAGTCTCTGAATGCTGGCATTGCTAAACTTCTGGCAGTTGAAATGCTGTCATTCAGGCTGGTGGACACTGACACCTTCCGGGACTTAATGGCATTGGCAGTCCCCCAATACAACGTGCCCAGCCGCTTTTATTTCAGCAGGCGAGCCGTCCCTGCCCTGCAGAAACATGTTGAGGGCAAAATAAAACATGCGCTACTAAACGCCGTTAGTAGCAAGGTCCACCTGACCACCGATGCGTGGACCAGTAACCATGGACAGGGACGATACCTTTCCCTCACTGCCCACTGGGTCAATGTTGTGGAGCCGGGTACGGATCTGGAGAGTGGAGCTGTACGTGTTCTTCCAACGCCACGGATTGCAGGACTCCAGTCTGTACACATAGACTCCTCCTCCTACTCAAGTTCCTCAGAAACAGCAGAGCAGGAGCCTGTTACGACCGATATGAGCACAGCCGTGGCCAAACGTCCACAGGTTGTACTCAAATTAATTTCTTTGGGGAATCGAAGCCACACAGCGCAGGAGCTCTGGAATGCTATCAAGCTGGAGAGCGATGTGTGGTTTGGGCCAGCGAATCTCCAGCCGGGCTTGGTAGTGTGTGACAATGGCCGAAATCTGGTGGCAGCTCTTGGCCTAGGCAACCTCACACACATCCCATGTCTGGCACATGTTCTTAACTTGGTCGTGCAGAGCTTTCTGAGGGACTATCCGGATCTTGCTGCACTGTTGCACAAGGTCCGCATAGAGTGCGCTCACTTGCGACGTTCCAGCACGGCAAGATCGCGCCTCGCTGCTCTGCAGCGACGAATTGGCCTTCCGGAACATCGCATCATATGTGACCTACCCACCCGGTGGAATTCAACGTTACATATGTTGGAGCGGTTGTGTGAGCAGTAGGCAGCAGTCATGGAGTACCAGCTGCATCAGGCGCAAACAAGTCGCACTGTGCGCCGTTCACACTTCAGCACCATTGAGTGGGCCTCTATGAAGGACATCTGCCTCGTTTTGCGTGCCTTCGATGAATCCACGCGGATGGCGAGTGCAGATGATGCACTAGTCAGCATGACTGTCCCCCTTATCTGCCTGCTTCAACAAACACTGCAAGCACTAAGGGATGAGGTTTCAGAAGAGGTGGAGGATGAGGAGTCCCAAATGCCATCTGCTTCTGGACAGTCTGCGCTACGTGTTTCCTCACAAAGGCCTAGGCAGGGGACACTTTGTGAGGAGGATGAGGAGGAGTCGATGGAGGAGGAAGACATCTCTCCAGAGGAGGGAGGTACACAAACCTCTACTCAGTATGTACAGCGAGGGTGGGGTGATGCAGAGCAGGCCGAGGTCACGCCTCAAACAGGGGACAGCGGTTCTTTGGCAGTTGGGAGTCTGCAGCACATGGTTGATTTCATGCTGCAGTGCCTGAGAAACGACCGCCGCATCGCCCACATTCTCGTCTCGGCTGATTATTGGGTGTACACCCTCCTAGATCCTCGCTACCGGGACAGCGTACAAAGGCTCATACCAACGTTGAACCGGGAGCGTAAAATGCGGGAGTACGAAGAGTCACTGGTGCAGTCCATAATGTTTTCCATTCCACCCGACAGCATTGTTGCTAGTGCTTTACAAAGCAGCTCTGTGCGTCGAGGCAGTGGAGGAAACTCTGCACAAAGAGGGAGCAGAGGCAGCGCCGCAGCACAAGGCAAGACCACTATGGCCCAAATGTGGCAAAGTTTTGTGTGTCCACCACAATTGTCTACACCATCAGCGACGCCTCGAGTCAGCAGGAGGCAACGCTTCCGTCAGATGGTGTCAGACTACATGTCTTGCCCTGTCGCTGTACTCCCAGATGGCTCTTCCCCCTTCAAGTTTTGGGTCTCTAAGCTGGATACATGGCCAGAGCTTAGCCAGTATGCATTGGAGGTGCTGGCTTGCCCTGCTGCCAGTGTATTATCGGAACGTGTCTTTAGTGCCGCAGTTGGTGTACTAACAGACCGTCGCACGCGACTATCTTCCGATAATGTTGACCGGCTGACTTTTCTGAAAATGAACAAGGCCTGGATCTCCAAAGACTTTGCCATTCCTCTTACAGACTAAATTAGTGGTTGGCAACTGTATCCAGGTCTGCTGGTGTGTTCATTTTTCTACCACCTGAACTATAATCCCTTTGCTTCAACACAGCCAGTTGTCGCTCAGATGTGTCGTCTGCACAGAGAAACACACTAGCTCCTGTGTTAGTGGGGTTCAGTAATGCCAGCTGATCCCCTGCTGTGTGGACGGCAAAGTCACCAGCTCCATCAACATTCAAACCACTACTGATTTTTAACCGTGCCCAACTTAGGTCTCTGGCTCCACTGTCTCTACTATTTCCCCTGACCTCCAACCCCGCCATCTACATCTCTGAAGTGGCGTCAGCACAATCTACACTTGTTCCTGTGTTCCTGTGGCTCAGTCCCATCAGTTTATCCCCTGATGTGTGTCCGGCAAGGTCTCCTGCTCTGTCCACATTCCCATAACCAGTAGTGGGAATGAGGACAGAGCTGGCGAACTTGCCGGACAAACATCAGGGGATCAACTGACGGGACTGAGCACCAGTAACACAGGAACAAGTGTAGATTGTGCTGACGCCACTTCAGAGATGTAGCTGGCGGGGTTGGAGGCCAGGGTAAATAGTAGAGACAGTGGAGCCAGAGGCCTAAGTGGAGCATGGTTAGAATCAGTAGTAGTCCACAACCTCCATAAAAACCGCTGCCCATTGGCCTCTGCATGCGGCATGCGTAATCCTGGGCTCCAACAGCGTCAGTTGGTGTTCAGAAGTGTCATCTCCACAGAGCCAAACACCTTCGTTAGAGTGTTAGTGGGGTTCAGCACTGCCAGCTGTTCCCCTGCTGTGGAGATGGCAAGTCTCCTGCTGCCTTCACCTGCCAAAATCCAGTAGGCCCCAGCCTGCTCCTCGCCTAATCCTGGGCTCCAACAGCGTCAGTTGGTGTTCAGAAGTGTCGTCTCCACAGAGCCAAACACCTTCGTTAGAGTGTTAGTGGGGTTCAGCACTGCCAGCTGTTCCCCTGCTGTGGAGATGGCAAGTCTCCTGCTGCCTTCACCTGCCAAAATCCAGTAGGCCCCAGCCTGCTCCTCGCCTAATCCTGGGCTCCAACAGCGTCAGTTGGTGTTCAGAAGTGTCGTCTCCACAGAGCCAAACACCTTCGTTAGAGTGTTAGTGGGGTTCAGCACTGCCAGCTGTTCCCCTGCTGTGGAGATGGCAAGTCTCCTGCTGCCTTCACCTGCCAAAATCCAGTAGGCCCCAGCCTGCTCCTCGCCTAATCCTGGGCTCCAACAGCGTCAGTTGGTGTTCAGAAGTGTCGTCTCCACAGAGCCAAACACCTTCGTTAGAGTGTTAGTGGGGTTCAGCACTGCCAGCTGTTCCCCTGCTGTGGAGATGGCAAGTCTCCTGCTGCCTTCACCTGCCAAAATCCAGTAGGCCCCAGCCTGCTCCTCGCCTAATCCTGGGCTCCAACAGCGTCAGTTGGTGTTCAGAAGTGTCGTCTCCACAGAGCCAAACACATTCGTTCAAGTGTTAGTGGGGTTCATCATTGCCAGCTGATCCCCTGCTGTGGAGATGGCAGTCTCTCTTGCTGTCTCCGCATTACAAAGACAGTAGGCCTCTGCCTACACCCTCCTATTTCCTGGGCTTCAACACAGCCAGTTGTAGTTCGGAAGTGCCATCCACACGGAAAGAGATACTTGCTCCCGTGTCTCAGTGGGGTTCAGTAACGTCAGCTGATCCCCTGCTGTGTGGATGGCAGTCTCTCCTGCTGTAAACTCATTCAAAATACAGTAGGCCTCTGCCTACACCCTCCTATTTCCTGGGCTTCAACACAGCCAGTTGTAGTTCGGAAGTGCCGTCCACACGGAAAGAGATACTTGCTCCCGTGTCTCAGTGGGGTTCAGTAACGTCAGCTGATCCCCTGCTGTGTGGATGGCAGTCTCTCCTGCTGTAAACTCATTCAAAATACAGTAGGCCTCTGCCTACACCCTCCTATTTCCTGGGCTTCAACACAGCCAGTTGTAGTTCGGAAGTGCCGTCCACACGGAAAGAGATACTTGCTCCCGTGTCTCAGTGGGGTTCAGTAATGTCAGCTGATCCCCTGCTGTGTGGATGGCAGTCTCTCCTGCTGTAAACTCATTCAAAATACAGTAGGCCTCTGCCTACACCCTCCTATTTCCTGGGCTTCAACACAGCCAGTTGTAGTTCGGAAGTGCCGTCCACACGGAAAGAGATACTTGCTCCCGTGTCTCAGTGGGGTTCAGTAATGTCAGCTGATCCCCTGCTGTGTGGATGGCAGTCTCTCCTGCTGTCACCTCATTCAAAATACAGTAGGCCTCTGCCTACACCCTCCTATTTCCTGGGCTTCAACACAGCCAGTTGTAGTTCGGAAGTGCCGTCCACACGGAAAGAGATACTTGCTCCCGTGTCTCAGTGGGGTTCAGTAACGTCAGCTGATCCCCTGCTGTGTGGATGGCAGTCTCTCCTGCTGTAAACTCATTCAAAATACAGTAGGCCTCTGCCTACACCCTCCTATTTCCTGGGCTTCAACACAGCCAGTTGTAGTTCGGAAGTGCCGTCCACACGGAAAGAGATACTTGCTCCCGTGTCTCAGTGGGGTTCAGTAATGTCAGCTGATCCCCTGCTGTGTGGATGGCAGTCTCTCCTGCTGTCACCTCATTCAAAATACAGTAGGCCTCTGCCTACACCCTCCTATTTCCTGGGCTTCAACACAGCCAGTTGTAGTTCGGAAGTGCCGTCCACACGGAAAGAGATACTTGCTCCCGTGTCTCAGTGGGGTTCAGTAACGTCAGCTGATCCCCTGCTGTGTGGATGGCAGTCTCTCCTGCTGTAAACTCATTCAAAATACAGTAGGCCTCTGCCTACACCCTCCTATTTCCTGGGCTTCAACACAGCCAGTTGTAGTTCGGAAGTGCCGTCCACACGGAAAGAGATACTTGCTCCCGTGTCTCAGTGGGGTTCAGTAACGTCAGCTGATCCCCTGCTGTGTGGATGGCAGTCTCTCCTGCTGTAAACTCATTCAAAATACAGTAGGCCTCTGCCTACACCCTCCTATTTCCTGGGCTTCAACACAGCCAGTTGTAGTTCGGAAGTGCCGTCCACACGGAAAGAGATACTTGCTCCCGTGTCTCAGTGGGGTTCAGTAATGTCAGCTGATCCCCTGCTGTGTGGATGGCAAAGTCTCCTGCTGCCTACACAGTCGTACCACTACTGATTTTTAACCGTGCTCCAATTAGGCCTGTGGCTCCACTGTCTCTCGTATTTCCCCTGTCCTCCAACCCCGCCAGTTACAGCTCCATAATGGGAATGTGGACAGAGCAGGCGACATTGCCGGACACACATCAGGGGATTATCTGACCGGACTGAACACCTGTAACACAGGAACAAGTGTGGATTGTGCAGACGCCACTTCGGAGCTGTAACTGGCGGGGTTGGAGGACAGGGGAAATACGAAAATCAGTGAAGCTACAGGCCTAAGTGGAGCTTGGTTCAAATTAGTAGTCTACAACCGATCTTAAAATTTCTTCAATGCAGCCTAAGCCTGCTCCGTGCTTGTCCCTGGGCTTCAACACAGCCAGTTGTTGCTCGGAAGTGCCGTCTTCACAGAGTAAAACACTAGCTCCTGTGTGTGTAACATCAGCTGTTCCCCTGCTGTTTTGATGGCAATCTGTCCTGCTGCCTCCCAATTGACAGCACATCAGGCCTCAGCCTGCTAAGTGCTTGTGCTGGGCTCCAACATCGCCAGTTGCTGCTCATAACTGACTTTGGCACGGGTACTCCCTCCTGCCCAGCTTGGTTCCAGCCCTGCCTGCTGTTTCTGGGAAGTGTCAATGTCAGTTTGCCACCCCAAGTTGCCATGTCGTGTTGCGGTTGGGTTAGCCGAGGCTAGGGTGCCAGCAGTTTAGGTGCTTCCTATGTGGACTGCGGGTTCTGGTAAGAAAGGTTTGTTCCATAGTGCCAGTAGGACAAGCACCCCCTGTAGGACTGTGTGATTCGGTAACTGCGGCCAGCTTGCGGCATGCCAACTTTGCTTTTCAGGGGTAACTTCTGATACCCCTCCGGGTTCCAGCACCGTCAGCTGGTTCTCATCAGAGCCTTTGGCCTAGGTGCCTCCATCTCGGTATCCGAGTTCCGGCAACGTCTGCTGGTCCTTGGTAGTGCTTTGTAGCACAGGTACCTCCTGCTTAGTAACCGGGTTCCAGCACCGTCAGCTGGTCCTCGGTTGTGCCATTGGCTCTTATTCCTTCTGCTGCCCCTCCGGGTGCCAGCACTGTCAGCTGGTCCTCGCTATTTCCATTTGCTCTTGCAGCTTATGCTACCCCTCCGGGTTCCAGCACCGTCAGCTGGTTCTCGTCAGAGCCTTTGGCCTAGGTGCCTCCATCTCGGTATCCGAGTTCCGGCAACGTCTGCTGGTCCTTGGTAGTGCTTTGTAGCACAGGTACCTCCTGCTTAGTAACCGGGTTCCAGCACCGTCAGCTGGTCCTCGGTTGTGCCATTGGCTCTTATTCCTTCTGCTGCCCCTCCGGGTGCCAGCACTGTCAGCTGGTCCTCGCTATTTCCATTTGCTCTTGCAGCTTATGCTACCCCTCCGGGTTCCAGCACCGTCAGCTGGTTCTCGTCAGAGCCTTTGGCCTAGGTGCCTCCATCTCGGTATCCGAGTTCCGGCAACGTCTGCTGGTCCTTGGTAGTGCTTTGTAGCACAGGTACCTCCTGCTTAGTAACCGGGTTCCAGCACCGTCAGCTGGTCCTCGGTTGTGCCATTGGCTCTTATTCCTTCTGCTGCCCCTCCGGGTGCCAGCACTGTCAGCTGGTCCTCGCTATTTCCATTTGCTCTTGCAGCTTATGCTACCCCTCCGGGTTCCAGCACCGTCAGCTGGTTCTCGTCAGAGCCTTTGGCCTAGGTGCCTCCATCTCGGTATCCGAGTTCCGGCAACGTCTGCTGGTCCTTGGTAGTGCTTTGTAGCACAGGTACCTCCTGCTTAGTAACCGGGTTCCAGCACCGTCAGCTGGTCCTCGGTTGTGCCATTGGCTCTTATTCCTTCTGCTGCCCCTCCGGGTGCCAGCACTGTCAGCTGGTCCTCGCTATTTCCATTTGCTCTTGCAGCTTATGCTACCCCTCCGGGTTCCAGCACCGTCAGCTGGTTCTCGTCAGAGCCTTTGGCCTAGGTGCCTCCATCTCGGTATCCGAGTTCCGGCAACGTCTGCTGGTCCTTGGTAGTGCTTTGTAGCACAGGTACCTCCTGCTTAGTAACCGGGTTCCAGCACCGTCAGCTGGTCCTCGGTAGTGCCATTGGCTCTTGTTCCTTCTGCTGCCCCTCCGGGTGCCAGTACCGTCAGCTGGTTCAAGAGGACAAAGAACAGGAAGACAACCACCAAGATGCAGAACAACAAGAGAGAGAAGACAAAGAAGCATAAAAAAAACAAAGCAGAAGAACATTAAGCATAAGACTAATACTCTGAGCAAATGATATTATCTTATTTATAAGCAGAAGAAGACTAAGCAGTGTATGGGGGTGAGTCCGTTCCTCCTCGTGGTGCCCCTGGAAAAGGCCTGCTGCTGCAGGCCAAACTGAACGCGGACAAATCCTGTTGTAAATCTTTTGTGACAGGCAGAACGGAAGGTGTAAACTTCTAACTTTTCTAGATAACAACTACAGGAATGCCTGACACAAACAAGAATATGATGAAGAAGAATAGGAAGAAGATGAAGAAGCTGAATATGTAGAATAATAATTGTTGAATAAGAAGAATATGAAGAATGTAAGAAAAGGAAGAAGAAGAAGAAGAAGAAGAAGAAGAAGAAGAAGAAGAATGTAAAAAAAGGAAGTAGAAGAAGAAGAAGAAGAATGTAAAAAAAGGAATAAGAAGAAGAATGTAAAAAAAGGAAGTAGAAGAAGAAGAAGAAGAATGTAAAAAAAGGAAGTAGAAGAAGAAGAAGAATGTAAAAAAAGGAAGTAGAAGAAGAAGAAGAAGAATGTAAAAAAAGGAAGTAGAAGAAGAAGAAGAAAGAAGAAAGAAGAAGAAGACATACATGTCTGGCAAAATATAAATGAGGCTAACATAGTCAATATCTTTGTAACTCCTAACATCTTTAAAAAAAAAGTTTAATTCCTGCTATTCCATTTGATTGGGCTAAACCTCTATGGCTTTAATGTCTCCTCCACCTCCCACAATACATTCTACATTATTCTTAGTTGTTTTTCTTCATGTAGAATTAACCTACAAGGAAAGAAAGGTTTTTTTTTAATTCCGATATTTTGGCCCCATTGACTTGCATTGGTTCCCGGTATCGGAATCGGCGATACCGATACTTTTTTTTAAGATCGGCCGATCCATTCCGATCCGATATTTTCAAGTATCGGCTGGTATCGCTCAACTCTAGTTATGATGTATTCACACTGCAGGGCTGGGGCCTCCGCATCACGCAGGCGCAATAGCCTGATGTCGGTTCTCGGGCAGCGCGCACTGCGCATGCCCGAGAACTCTTGTCACAGCGCAGGCGCCGGCATTCAAAACAGGAGGTGGCACCGACGCACAGGGGCATCATGATGGACAGATGGTGGGTGGCGCCGAGACACCGGACAGGCATGATGGATGGATGGTAGGCGGCTGATACAGGGGGGCACAACATACCTATGGGACACATTACAGGTATGAGGAGCTATTTATAAAAGTCGATATTTCAGCGTTACTAGGGGTCAGAAAAAGATCCATCTTCACAGAATGCAGCCTTAGTGCTGCTGAAGGTGGCTCTTTAACTGAAAAACGTCCTGGGGGGGTGACAGGTTCCCTTTAATGTAGTAAGCGATGTAACCTACTGTATTACTTTCGTTGTTGTCACCTGTCATATCTTGTGTAACTGTGTAAGCAGGTTGCAGTATGCAGTGACAGACAGAAGGCAGATCAAGGGATAACAATTTTATCAGTTTTAATTTAACAGAGGGTTCCTCACAGGGAGATAAATGGTTAAATGAGCAATAGGCAAAGTTAATCTATATATATAAAACTCAAAATCTGTAGTAGCTCGCTCTAAACAAATCCACAGTTCTCGCCCGATTTGGGTGAAATTTGGCACGCCTGTGCCAGGCAGCGATCTTGTCACACAGTAATGCTGCTTCTCCTCTGATCTCCTGTCAGTGCGAGATCAGAGGAGAAGTGGCATTACTATGTGCCAGGCAGCGATCTTGTCACACAGTAACGCTGCTTCTCCTCTGATCTACTGTCAGTGCAAGATCAGAGGAGAAGTGGCGTTACTATGTGCCAGGCAGCGATCTTGTCGCACAGTAACGCCGCTTCTCGTCTGATCTACTGTCAGTGCGAGATCAGAGGAGAAGTGGCGTTACTATGAGTCAGATCACAGGGTTCAGAGGAGAAACAGTGTGACAAGCGCTGCTGACAACAGCTGTGCCAGGCAGCGATCTTGTCACATAAAAAAAAGTAAAGGAAAAAAAAATGCAGGTACGCAGGCTAGGGCTAGGGTTAGGGCTAGGGTTAGGGCTAGGGTTAGGACTAGGGTTAGGGCTAGGGTTAGGGCTAAGGCTAGGGTTAGGGCTAGGGTTAGGGCTAGGGTTAGGGCTAGGGCTAGGGTTGGGATTAGGGTTGTGTTGGGATTAGGGTTGTGGTTAGGGTTATGGTTGGGGTTGGGATTAGGGTTAGGGGTGTGTTGGGGTTAGGGTTGGAATTAGAAATGGAGGTTTCCACTGTTTAGGCACATTAGGGGCTCTGAAAAAGCAACCGCAGACCATTCCATCAAAGTCTGCATTCCAGAACGTCACTACTTCCCTTCCAAGCCACACCGTGTGCCCAAACAGTAGTTTTCTCCCACATATGGGGTACTGTTGTGAGTTCATTTTCCCCTTCACCATTGAGGTCTGATGAACTCCCTCTTCTGGTGAAGGAAGGTAGTGAGGCTGATTACCAAACACCTGAGCTGGATGATGATGACTGGGTGACGGGAATTTCTGACTGGATATAAGGCAGCCAACGCCCTTCTGCCTTGCTGGTGATCTCTCTGAGGGATTCTAGGAGACCAGTCTCGTTCCTGCTCCTCAAAAGCTAAGTTCTCTGCTCTGTTTTTTTGCATTTGTGTTTTGGTATTGTTTTTCCTTGTTTTTCTGGATTTCTGCCATTCCCTGCTGGGGTGTGCTGAATTCCTTTTTGCTGTGTCTTCAGAAAATATCTGAGTACTGACATAGTCTTTTTGAAGCCTAGCGTCTTCAGGGCTTTTTTCCCTATCAGCTGTTGGCTCTTTTGATAGGGTTTTGGCGGATTACAGACAGCAGACAGTCCTTTGTAGTTAGCTTGGGCCCCATCGTTTGCTCAGCCTATCTTTCTATCTGTGTGAGTGTTTTTTCATCTTGCTTCACCGTCATTATATGTTGGGGGCTGCCTATTGCTTTGGGGTCTGCTCTGGGGCAGTTTAGATTTCCCTTTCTGTCTTTAGGCCTATGTAGTTCTCCGGCTGTGATCGAGGGGTCTAGGGCACCGTAGGAACCTCCCACGGCTACTGCTAGTTGTTGTTGATAGGTTCAGGGGTCTGTAATCCGATAGCTGCCAACTTCTCTGGTTTTCTGGACTTAGCTAGTATTTCTGTTTTTGCCTCCTATGGTGACTCATTCATAACAGGGTACCAGCGTACTCAGGACAAATTGGACAACAACTTTTGGGGTCCAATTACTCCAGTTACCCTTGTGAAAATAAAAAATTGGGGGCTAAAAGATCATTTTTGTGGAAAAGAAATGATTTTTTTATTTTCACGGCTCTACATTCTAAACTTTAGTGAAACAGTTGGGGGTTCAAAGTGCTCACCACACATCTAGATAAGTTCCTCTGGGGGGTGTAGTTTCCAAAATGGGGTCACTTGTGGGTGGTTTTTACTGTTTAAGCACATCAGGGGCTCTGCAAACGCAACATGATGCTCGCAGACCATTCTGTTATGAATGAGTCACCGAAGGATGAAAAAACAAAAATACAAGCTAAGTCCAGAAAACCGGAGAGGTTGGCAGCTATTGGATTGCAGACCCTTGATCCTATCCACAACAACTAACAGTAGCCGTGGGGGGTTCCTACGATGACCTAGACCCCTCGATCACAGCCGGAGAACTAAATAGGCCTAAAGAAAGAAAGGGGAAATCTAAACTGCCCCAGAGCAGACCCCAAAGCAATAGGCAGCCCCAACATATAATGACGGTGAAGCAAGATGAAAACACTAACACAGATAGAAAGATAGGTTGAGCAAACGATGGGGCCCAAGCTAACTAAAAAGGACAGGATAGAAAAGCTGCTGTCTGCAATCCGTAAAAAAAACCCACCAAAAAATGTCCCAACCGTCTGATAGGAAAAACAGGCCCTGAAGTCGCTAGGACTTCAAAAAGACTATATCAGCACTCTGGTAAATTCTGAAGACAGAGCAAAGAGACAAAACTGATCAGAGACAAAAATGGAACTCAGCACACCCCAGACCAGGGATGGCTGAACTCCAAAAAACAAGGAAAACTAAACAAAACTAATAAGTTCAATAGCAGAGCAAAAACTTATCTTTGGGAAGCAGGAATCAGACTGGTCTCCAAGAATCCAGCGACTCAGAAGGGCATCGGCTGCCTTATATCCAGTCAGAATTTCCTGTTACCCAGTCATCATCTACCAGATCAGGTGTTTGGTAATCAGCCTCACTACCTTCCTTCACCAGAAGAGGGAGTTCATCAGACATCGACGGTGAAGGGGAAAATGAACTCACAACACCATTCCATCAAAGTCTGCATTCCAGAACGTCACTACTTCCATTCCGAGCCCCACCGTGTGCCAAAACAGTAGTTTTCTCCCATATATGGGGTACCAGCGTACTCATGACAAATTGCACAAAAATTTCTGGGGTCCAATTTCTCCTGTTACCCTTGGGAAAATAAATATTTGGGAGCGAAAAGATCATTTTTGTGGAAAAAATATGATTTTTTATTTTCATGGCTCTACATTATAAGCTTCTGTGAAGCACTTAGGGGTTCAAAGTGCTCACCACACATCTAGATAAGTTCCTTAAGGGGTCTAGTTTCCAAAATGGTGTCATTTGTGCGGAGTTTCCACTCTTTAGGTACATCAGGGGCTCTCCAAATGCGACATGGCGTCTGCTCTCAATTCCAGCCAATTCTGTATTGAAAAAGTCAAACGGCACTCCTTCCTTTCTGAGCTCTGCCGTGTGCTCAAACAGTGGTTTAGCCCCACATATGGGGTATCGGCGTATTCGGGAGAAATTGCACGAAAAAATTTGTGGTTCATTTTCTCTTTTCACACTTGTGAAAATGAAAAAAATTGGTTCTGAATTAAAATGTTTGTGAAAAAAGTTAAATGTTTATTTTTTCCTTCTAAATTCCACTCATTCATGTGAAGTACCTGAAGGGTTAATAAACTTCTTGAATGTGGTTTTGAGTACATTGAGGGGTGCAGTTTTTATGATGGTATCACTTTTGGGTATTTTCTATCATATTGACCCCCCAAACTCACTTCAAATATGAGGTGGTCCCTAAAATAAATGGTTTAATTAATTTTGTTGTAAAAATTAGAAATCGTTGGTCAACTTTTAACCCTTATAACTTCCTAACAAAAGAAAATAATGCTTCCAAAATAGTGCAGATGTAAAGTAGATATGTGGAAAATGTTATTTATTAATTATTTTGTGCGATATGCCTCTCTGATTTAAGGGCATAAAAATTAAAAGTTTGAAAATTGCTAAATTTTCAAAAGGCTTGCCAAATTTTGATTTTTTTTTAACAAATAAGCACAAGTTATATGAATGAAATTTTACCACTATCATGAAGTACAATATGTCATGTTAGAATCAGCAGGATCCGTTGAAGCGTTCTAGAGTTATGACCTCATAAAATGACACTGGTCAGAATTGAAAAAATTGGCCCGGTCACGATGGCAAAAACAGGCTCTGGCGCGAAAGGGTTAATGGAGACTAAGCAATTGTCCAATTGTGTTGAGCAGCTCGCTGATGAAGTTCCGGGTATTTCTGCCTATCTCGCTCAATCGTTTGCTGTAGAACCAAAAAATCCCTATTCCTGATGTATTTTCTGGGGATCAGTCTAAATTTTTGAACTTTAAGAATTATTGTAAACTGTTTTTTGCCTTGAAACCTAATTCCTCGGGGAACTCGGTGCAGCAGGTTAAAATTGTCATCTCCCTGTTGCGCGGCGACCCCCAGGACTGGGCTTTTTCTCTGACACCTGGGGATCCTATTCTGGTAATGTAGATGCGTTTTTTCAAGCTGTGGGGTTGTTGTATAATGAACCTAATGTTATTGATCAAGCTGAGAAAACTTTATTGGCATTGAACCAGGGTCAGGAAGCGGCAGTTATATTGTCAAAAATTCCAAAAGTGGGCGGTTCTTACTAAATGGAACGATGACGCCCTAGCAGCTCTTTTTCTGAAAGGTCTGGCAGAAACCGTAAAAGATGTTATGGTGGGATTTCCTGTCCCCTCTGGTCTTAACAACTCTATGTCATTAGCCATTCAAATTGATCAACATTTACGTGAACATAAAACAATGCGAGAGGCGGTGCTGCCTTTCGAACAAACTTCTGAGCCCATGCAATGTGATAGGGTTTTGTCTAGGGCGCAACGTCAAGAGTTTAGAAGGCATCATAAGTTATGCTTCTTTTGTGGGGATGCCTCTCATACTATTTCTAACAACAAATATGAACCTAGCAATCAACTTAAAGGTATTTGTAAGGCGGTTTATTGTAGTACACGAAAAAAGACGTTTCGGTCAATGTGACCTTCTTCACTTACTACAAGGGTAAATATAATTACAAAACAAAATGTCATATAAAACAGAAAAAAATAACAAAGGAAAAAAAAGGGAAAAAAAACAAAACAAAGGAAAACAGAAGTATATACAAACAATAGTCAAAATGTTCATACAAAAATAGGATAAATTGGTCGCAGATAACGCCAGGTATCCCATACTGCCCATAGCACGCCAAATAATTTAAAAAGAGCCATAGAAAATATATAGCAGCAATCCATAAGAATGTCAAACATACCGTGTGGTATATAGATTGTGTAGAGCTTATAGGCATCTATCAGAAAGGACGATGGTGCTTTAGGCATCTAAAAAACAAGATGCGGTGAAATGGAGCGTATGATAGTAGTAGTGAATCATGTAGCAGGAAAAAAACAGCTCATCCTGATGTTCGAGAATTCAAAAACCGTTTCTCCCCTGCTTTAAACGAGCACCCAATCTGAAGGACTCCCTTGTCAAAGCAGACATTGGCCCTAAATCCACTATTCACAAACAGCGTTTTCTACATAAACCTAAAATGGGAACTTTCCCATGCCTACATTGTGTGCAATGTAACAATGTTCTCAAGGGAGATAAATTTGTACACCCCCATTCTGGCAAAGAATTTAAAATCTCCAATTTCTTTACATGTGATTCTGCTTATGTGATATATCTCATTAAATGTCCCTGTGGTCTCTTATATGTAGGGGAAACTTCACAACCCATACGAGATCGAATATCAAAGCACAAATCAACAATTAGGTGCAAAAATCTTCTTCTTCCCATTCCCCACCACTTCATTACCCAGGGTCATAACATCTCACAACTTCGATTTCAGGTAATAGAACAAGTGTCACCTCCCCGACGGGGTGGTAACAGGATCCTTCACCTCAAAAAACGAGAGGCATTTTGGATCCATACCCTCGAAACTATGAGCCCGAGAGGGTTAAATAGGGATTATGAAATATCAGCATTTTTGTAAAAAACTACATCTCACATAAGCCCCTTACAAAATTAGAGTCAACACTCAGTGTATGTTATGTTTTTTTTTGTTTTTTTTTCGACCTGTTAATTATGCTACTTTTATGTATATTCGTTTTTCTAGGAGCCGTCTTGATGCCATAATATACTAACGTATTCCTCTCTCTCTCACAGAGTCGATTATATTAATGTGTTGGAATTGGACGCCACTGCTACAAGCCTATTTCTATCCATTTGGGATTACATAGCGTTATTTCTCTCCCACAAGTCTGCACAGCACAAATACTATCGATCTCAGCTGCTTTTGCCTCTCTCTCTATAGTTCTCCTTGAATATACTGCCCTTGTATGAATTATCACAATAAAGTTATTTAGTATATTTGTCTGGACCTCTGCACAGTGTCTCAATTAGCATAATCCCGACACCAGGGGACCATTGTCTGCTCACTCCCACCTGCTCAATGTTTTCTCCTGACCAGGCTATGGTCATTTATATGTTAATTTCTATCTCTTGAATTCTGAATTCCAATCTCCCTACCAACAATATATAGCATCCCCACACATAACCGCTATCATTAGCATGTGTCTCTCCACATTTTGAGCTGTTATTATGTCTTTCCTCTGGTGGAAAGCAAGCTCACTGTACTGTGGATCCCACAGCCATATTCTTCCTGTTAGTCACTTCCTGTTTACTGGAGCTTACAGCTCCCATTGGCCGCCCACCACTAAATATCCCTCCCCCTCCCCTTTTTAAACCTGCATGTCTGCATGCAGGATCAGATGGCCGGTGGACACCGCATCTGGAGGCACGTTTGCCCCTCTCCTATATACTGACAAGGTAAATACTTAGTGCTGATATGTACCTATCAACAGGGGAGGTGATACTATTTATGCACACATTGCAATAATGCTCCCCCTTGCTATATCCTCCACAGCTCATTACCTTAGAGAGATCATTCTCCTCAGTAAGTACTATTTTTTTTTTTTTTTTCCTGCTACATGATTCACTACTACTATCATACGCTCCATTTCACCGCATCTTGTTTTTTAGATGCCTAAAGCACCATCGTCCTTTCTGATAGATGCCTATAAGCTCTACACAATCTATATACCACACGGTATGTTTGACATTCTTATGGATTGCTGCTATATATTTTCTATGGCTCTTTTTAAATTATTTGGCGTGCTATGGGCAGTGTGGGATACCTGGCGTTATCTGCGACCAATTTATCCTATTTTTGTATGACCATTTTGACTATTGTTTGTATATACTTCTGTTTTCCTTTGTTTTGTTTTTTTCCCTTTTTTTCCTTTGTTATTTTTTTCTGTTTTATATGACGTTTTGTTTTGTAATTATATTTACCCTTGTAGTAAGTGAAGAAGGTCACATTGACCGAAACGTCTTTTTTCGTGTACTACAATAAACCGCCTTACAAATACCTTTAAGTTGAGTGCTAGGTTCATATTTGTTGCTTTAACGGTTTGGGAACCTAACCTTAGCACCATCTTGAGTTGTGCTCACGGTGTTCTTTCTCTCATACTATTTCTGTCTGCCCTAAGCGGGAAAAATGTTTTGCTCACTCATTTGCTGTGGGCAGTGTACAGCCCAAATTCCTTTTGGCGGTTTCCTTGATCTGCTCCTTATCTTCATTTTCTGCTAAGGCTTTTGTTGATTCAGGAGCAGCCCTGAACCTGCTGGATTTTGACTTTGCCAAATGCTGTGGTTTCCCCATGGTACTCCTGCAGACTCATTCCTTTAAGGGGTATTGATGCTACCCCTTTGGCAGAGAATAAACCCCAGTTTTGGACCCAGGTGATAATGCGGGTAGCCCCAAACCACCAAGAGAATTGTAAATTTTTGGAGTTGCATAATTTACATGACATTATTGTACTGGGGTTTCCTTGGTTACAAACCCATAATCCTGTTTTGGATTGGAAATCTGTGTCTGTGGTTAGTTGGGGTTGTCAATGTGTTCTTAGTGACACTCCAGTTTTCTCCACCTCTCCCCAGTCTCATGATGTTCTTGACTATTTGGCTGATTTTTCTGATGTATTTAGTGAAAGTAAGTCCACATCTTTGCCTCCTCATAGGAGTTATGATTGTGCGATCGAGTTAGTGCCCGGTTGTAAATTTCCTAAGGGTCGGCTTTTCAACTTATCTGTACCTGAACATAATGCTATGCGATCTTATATCAAGGAGTCATTGGAGAAGGGTCATATCAGACCATCCTCTTCACCTTTAGGTTCTGGTTTGTTTGTTTTTTGTGGCCAAGAAAGATGGCTCATTAAGTCCATGTATTGACTATCATCTCCTTAATAAAATCATTGTTACATATCAGTATCCGTTACCCCTGATTTCTGATTTATTTTCCAGAGTTAAAGATGCTAGTTGGTTTACCAAGCTTGATCTTAGGAGGGCGTATAATGTTATTCGCATCAAGCATGGTGATGAATGGAAGACGGCGTTTAATACCCCTGAGGGACATTTTGAGCACCTAGTGATGCCTTTTGGGCTCACTAATGCCCCTTCCGTCTTCCAATCTTTCATGAACGATATTTTCCGGGACTTTGTGGATAAGTTCTTGATCGTTTATTTGGACGATATCTTGATTTTTTCCAGTGGTTGGGATTCTCATGTGGAACATGTTCGGACTGTGTTCCGGATTTTGAGAGAAAATGCTTTGTAGTTAAGGGATCGAAAAGTCTCTTGGGTGTACAAAAGATTTTGTTTTTGGGATTCATTTTGTCCCCATCTGCTATTGAAAAGGACCCGGCCAAGGTCCAGGCCATTTATGATGGGGTTCAACCCACTTCTTTGAAGGCTCTCCAGAAGTTTTTGGGCTTTGCTAATTTCTACCGTAAATTCATAAGTAATTTTTCTGGTATTGTTAAACTACTGACAGATTTGACCAAAAAGGGCACTGATGTTGTGAATTGGTCTCCAGAGGCAGTCTCGGCGTTTCAGGAGCTTAAGCAGAGATTCACTGCTGCTCCTGTCTGACTGCAACCTGATGTTTCACTCCCATTTCAGGTGGAGATAGATGCTTCTGAGATTGGTACAGGAGCTGTTTTGTCTCTAAGAGATCCTGTAACATCTAAGATGAAACCCTGTGCCTCCTTTTCACGAAAATTTTCCCCATCTGAACGAAACTATGATGTGGGAAATCGGGAATTGTTGGCTATGAAGTGGGCATTTGAAGAGTGGAGACATTGGTTGGAGGGAGCCAGACATCAAGTTGTGGTCCTCACCGACCACAAGAACTTAATGTATCTCTAATCAGCCTAGCGATTGAATCCTAGACAGGCTAGGTGGACCTTGTTTTTCACGCGTTTTAATTTTGTGGTCTCCTTTCTTCCAGGCACTAAGAATGTTAAGGCGGATGCCCTCTCTAGGAGTTTCTTTGCAGATTCTCTTGATGTGACCGAGCCTACTACCATTCTAAATGAGGGTGTGGTTCTTTCTGCCATTTCACCAGATTTGAGACTTGCCCTGGAGGAATTTCAGGAGGACAAACCTAAAAGATGCCCTATGGGGAAATTGTATGTCCCTGACCAGTGGAGGAGAAGAGTAATGTCTGTAATTCATTGCTCCACGTTAGCTGGTCATCCTGGTATTTTTGGTACCAGAGATTTGGTGAGTATGTCCTTTTGGTGGCCTGCTTTATCTCATGATGTCAGGAATTTTGTGCAGTCCTGTGGGACTTGTTCTCGGTCCAAACCCTGTTCTCATTCTAGTGGTTTGTTAATGCCCCTGCCGTTGCGAAGGGGGCCAAGGACCCATATCTGAATGGATTTTATTTCTGTCCTCCCTGTCTCTCAGAGAATGACGGTTATCTGGGTGATCTGTGATAGATTTTCTAAGATGGTCCATCTTGTACCACTCCCAAAGTTGCCATCTTCTTCTGAGTTGGTGCCCTTGTTTTTACAACAGGTGGTTTGTTTGCACAGTAATCCTGAGAACATTGTGTCTGACAGAGGAGTCCAGTTTGTTTCCAGATTTTGGAGAGATTTGTTCTAAACTGGGAATTCAGTTGTCTTTCTCCTCTGCATTTCACCCTCAGACCAATGGGAAAACTGAGAGAACAAACCAGACTTTGTAAACCTATTTGAGATGTTTTACATCTGCTGATCAGGCTGACTGGGTCTCATTTTTGCCCTTGGCCGAATTTGCTATTAATAGTAGGGCTAGTTCTGCCACTTTGATGTCTCCTTTTTTCTGCAACTTTGGGTTTCATCCTCGATTTTCTTCAGGGCAGGTGGAGGCTTCGGCCTGCCAAAGTGTGGATTCTGTGGTAGAGAAAATGCAGCAGATTTGGGATCAAGTGGTGGATAAGTTGTCTCACTCTCAGGAGAAGGCCCAACGGTTTGACAACCTGTATAGGACCATTGGTCCCTGGTTTAAAGTGGGTGACATGGTTTGGTTGTCCTCAAAAAATATTCCTATGAAAGTTGTGTCTCCAAAATTCAAGCCAAGGTTCATTGGACCTTATAAGATTTTGGAAATCCTTAATCCCATTTCTTTCCGTTTGGCTCTTCCATAAACGTTTAAGATTCACAACGTTTTTCATAAATCTTTGTTGAAAAGGTTTGTGGAGCCAGTAGCTCCCATGGTTGTGCCCCCAGATCCTGTATTGGTTAAGGATAATCTTGAGTATGAGGTAGAGAAGGTATTGGATTCTCGTCTGTCTAGGCGGAGACTCCAGTACTTGGTCAAGTGGAAAGGCTATTGTCAGGAGGATAATTCTTAGGTGTCTGCTTCTGACATTCATGCCGAGAGATTGGTTCGTGCCTTTCACCGGGCCCATCCTGATCGACCTGGTGGCTTGGATGAGGGTTCGGTGACCGCTCCTCAAGTGGACGTACTGTTGTGAACACTCTTAACCTGACTTCTGAGTTTGGGCTCCCTCTGGTGGTTGCTGCGGGTAGTGGAGCTGGTCGGGATGACAGAGGTCCATCACCTGAAGACGATGAGTGGAAGTCAGGTGTTACAGACTGGGAAGATTTAAGTGAGCAAGCTTCCCTCAGTTGCTGCTGGTGATTTGTTTTTCTTCCTGTGCATCTTGAAGTCCGCTTGTCCCCTGCTTGGTCCTGCATCATTAAGATAAGCTATTTGTTTGCAGGAATCTTTTTGCATTTGATCCAGTTTTGCCTTTCTCTGCTTTGCTGTGTGGGTTCAGCATTGTTCCCTGCTGGGACCGGTGCTGGACCCCGCTCCATATACCACAGCTTATGTCAGTCTATTCAGTATTGCTAATCCTCTGTTATAGCAGTGTCTTTGGTTTTGCTTCCAGTTCACACCAGAATGCTGATCTAGTGGGGGAGAGGTCGTGTGGCCTCAGTATTTTTGCATATCAGACGTGTTGTATTTTTTAGGGTTTTTTCATGATTGCAGACAGTATCTTTTCTGTCCTGTCCTATTTAGATAGTTTGGGCCCCATCATTTGCTTACTCTATTTTCTGCCTGTGTTTGTGCCTCATCTTGTCTCACCAGCAATATATGTTTGGGGCTATCTATTCCTTTGGGGTTCTGCTCTGGGGCAGTTTAGCTTTCCCCTTTCTTGCTTTAGTTAACTCTTTGGCTGTGCCGAGGCGTCTAGGGCATTGTAGGTATGTCCCACGGCTAATTCTAGTTGTGTTGTTAGGTTTAGGGGTCTGCAATCCGCTAAGTTGCCAACCTTTCTGGTGTTCTGGTTGCCTAGCTTATTTCCCAGCTATCCTCCTCAGTGACCTAATCATAACAGGCATATCTCTGAGGCCCGCCATGAACTGGTCTCTCAATATCACGTCAGAGGACCCCATTCCATTTACCCCACATCATCCCGGCGGGCGATATGCGCGTGTATCTCCTGCAGCGCATTAATGTACTGCGTCAGGACTCCCGCTCCCTTTGGACACAGCGGAACAAGCGCATTCACAGTTCCCTAAGATCAGTGGGATCTCCATGCATTTCCTCTAGGATCTGGAATACCTTGGTTAATGTGTCCCGTTCATGAGGTGGGGCGGAACATTACAGAATACTGGTCCTCATCGTCTAGGGACATTAACGCTATCTCTGCCTACAGCACAGGGGCCATGGGGTACACCTGCAGCATGCTCTTAACTCTTTCAGTCCAGTCCCACAACATCATGTTGCTCCCCTTGAATTTTGGGATGTAACGGCAAGCTGAACCTGGGGGTACCCACGGCCACTTGATCGACTCTTCTGTGCTTGTGGACAGCATCCTGCCAGGTTGCGGTATGCAGTGACAGACAGAAGGCAGAGCAAAGCTTAACAAATTAAACACTTTTAATTTAACAAGGGACGAACTCCGCGCAGGGAGATAAATGGTTAAATGAGGGATAAACAACTCAATGGCAAGCAATAGGCAGTTAATCAGCAATAAACAAGATAACAGCAGTTCTTTAAATCACTTATCGTGGCAGAGACTTCCCCATCCAGAACTCATGCTTGGAAGGCAGTGGCGCCAACAACGGCTGGCACGGTGCTGTTCTAGTGTGGTCCTGCAAACAATAGTCCGTCTTCTGGCAGCGGCGGTTGTTCTCCAGTACCTTCTGCTGAGCCCCTAGTCCATAAGTTGGTGCGGCAAAAGCAAACGGTAGCAGCATTGACAGAGACCAACGTGGACTGACAAGTGTCAACTGGCAAGGTAGGCCGCAATTGTCTGTCCAGTACACAACTTTCTCTATGCGGCACGTGCACTGTACTCACAGTCACAGAGCGCACATGTCTCTCTCTGAGCAGCTGCCATCACTAGAGTTGAGCGAAATGGGTTGGTCAAATTCAAAAGTCGGCGACTTTCGCTGAAGTCGGGTTTCATGAAACGAAAACCCGACCATAGCGTGAGGTCGGCCACGAGGTCGGCGACCCGAGCGCCAAAGTCGCGTTTCAAATGATGCTTCCAGCGCCCTTTTTCTGCCAATGATGGAGGACGCACACTGTGGGCAACGCGATGACATAGGCATCGGTCACCACCATCTTTGAGAAGGGCATGCAAGTGATTGGCTGGCTTTGTGTGATGTCACAGGGGCTATAAAAGGGCATGCATACAGACCCCCATCTTACTTCTGCCAATCTTAGCATTAGGGAGAGGTTGCTGCTGCTGATTCAGAATAAGGGAGAGCGTTAGGCAGGGAAGAAGAACCAAAAAACTGCTTCTGCTGTTCGAGATTTCCACTTACAACACAACAGTTTGTGTGCGTGACAGGGGAGGCTATATTTTTGTGCATCAGCTCTGTTGGTTATTAGGCTGCCTTATAAGGCTCCCTGATAGCTGCATTGCTGTTTGCACACTGCTGTGCAAACTGCTTTTTTAAAAGCAAAAATACTTTTCTTCCTCTTTTCTGCACAGTTACCAAGCGTTCATTTTTCCACCCTCTTGGGTGCAGCAGTAGTTCTTATTAGGCTGCCTGCGTCCATACTTGGACTGAGAGCATCATTGTCAGCCTCCTAAAATCTCTAGGGAGATTCAAATTCTCACCAATACTATATACACTCTCCACCTTGTCAAACACCACCCAATTTCAGCCTGTTACATTGAGGTGTAATCTCTACTGGGCCTGAGACAATAGTTCAGCGTCCTCAAATCTCTAGTGAGATTCAAATTCTCACCAATACTATATACACCCTCCACCTTGTCATACACCATCCAATTTCAGCCTGTTACATTGAGGTGTAATCTCTATTGGGTCTGAGACAATAGTTCAGGGTCCTCAAATCTCTAGTGAGATTCAAATTCTCACCAATACTACATACACCCTCCACCTTGTCATACACCATCCAATTTCAGCCTGTTACATTGAGGTGTAATCTCTATTGGGTCTGAGACAATAGTTCAGGGTCCTCAAATCTCTAGTGAGATTCAAATTCTCACCAATACTACATACACCCTCCACCTTGTCATACACCATCCAATTTCAGCCTGTTACATTGAGGTGTAATCTCTACTGGGTCTGAGACAATAGTTCAGCGTCCTCAAATCTCTAGTGAGATTCAAATTCTCACCAATACTATATACACCCTCCACCATGTCATACACCATCCAATTTCAGCCTGTTACATTGAGGTGTAATCTCTACTGGGTAAGAGACAATAGTTCAGCATCCTCAAATCTCTAGTGAGACTCAAATTCTCACCAATACTATATACACCTTCTACCTTATTTTACAGTACCATATAGCTGGTGGTATTTTGGGTACATTTTCACAAAAATGAGGAAGTATGGTGGAAGAGGCCATGGAAGTGGGCGGGGGTTGCCAGCTGGTCATGATGGCGGTGGTGTTGGTGGTGCATCTGTTGGTAGTGGCAAAAGCACAATAGCACCTAAGGCAGGAGGTGTTGAGCCTACATCATCATCTGGCTCCACAAGGCCTCGAAGGCTCCCTTTTCTGGGAGTAGGTAAACTGCTTTTAAAGCCAGAGCTTCAGGAACAAGTTTTGGCTTACATTGCTGACACAGCCTCCAGCTCTCTCGCCTCCTCTTCTGAAGTTTCAAAAAATAAAAGCACTGAGTCATCAGTGGTGGCTCCTGGTCAGGAACAACACCTTTCCTTGTGTCCTTCACCCCAACCAAAAGTGAAGGATGCGGCAGGCCACACTACAGATTACTCCATGGAGCTCTTTTCACATACCATGCCTGGGTTATCAAGTCAAATCGTGAATTCCCCAGTCCAAGATGAATCTGACATGGAGTGCACTGATGCACAGCCACTGCTAGATTTTTCTGCTGGTACATTCACTCAGAGCACTACATTGTCCTCACAGTGTACTGAGGCAGAATCAGACCCTGATGAAACTCAGGTGCCCCTTCCCGCATACTATACCACCTTACACGGTGACACAGAGGAAGGTGCACATGAAATTGAAGAGGTGGTGATGGATGACCCAGTTGTTGACCCAGATTGGCATCCATTGGGCGAAGAGGGTGCCGCTGCCAATAGCTCAGAAGAGGAGGAGGAGGATCTGCAGCAGGCAATGACATCGCAACAGCTGTTATCTGGCAGGACCATAGCAGTCCAAAAACGGGTTACAAAAACCAAAAGAGTTGCAGGACAGCTTGGCCAGATGGTCAAATTAGCACAGCGTGTAAGGCCTCAAAATGTCTTCCATAGTAGGAAGAGTGCAGTGTGGCACTTTTTTTAACAAAATCCTAATGATCAGGCAAAAGTTATCTGTAAGTAGTGCGCAAAGACCTTTAGCCAAGGGAAAAATCTGAGAAATTTGAATACCAGTTGCATGCTTAGACATTTAACCACCATGCACTTGCAAGCGTGGACGGACTACCCAGACTACCAAACCTCACGTACCACATGTGCACCTGCTCCGAATGAAGGTAGTCAGCAACGCTACATCACTTCCCCCACAGTAAGCCCACCGCTTAGCACACCACCAGCAGCAAATGTCGAGGTGTCATCGCAAGGGCAAATCAGCCAGGGAATCACAATGTTATTACCATGAAAGACTGAATCTAGGCCATCAGCAACACCACCAACACCATCACCATCACCAACCCTCTCTCAGTCCACCATGTCCACCGCTAGTTCCACCATGTGCAGTTCTCAAGTCCAGCTCACCCTACCAGAGACTCTGAGTAGGACAAGAAAGTACTCATCCTCTCATCCGCGTACACTGGCTTTGAACGCCCACATTGCCAAACTAATCTCGTTAGAGATGATGCCCTACCGGTTGGTTGAAAGCAAAGCTTTCTGCGAGCTCAAGGCCTATGCAGTACCACGCTATGACGTACCCAGTCGGCACTTCTTTTCGTGAAAAGCCATCCCAGCCCTCCACGTGCATGTGAAAGACCGCATTGTCCATGCACTCAAGCAATCAGTGAGTGGAAAGGTGCACCTCATAACAGATGCATGGTCCAGTAGGCATGGCCAGGGCCGTTACCTGTCCATCACTGCGCACTGGGTTAATGTGGTGGATGCAGGGTCCACAGGGGACAGCGACGGTGGGACAGTGCTGCCTAGCCCACGGTATAGGAAACAGTTGGCTGTAGGCGTTCGACCCTCCTCCTCCTCCAGAAGCAAAAGCTCGTCCACAGAGCGCAGTCGCACGAGCACTCCATCCGCAGCTGCCAGTGTTGCACACGAGGTGTCCCACTATCGAACAGTTAGTGGAAAGCGTCAGCAGGCTGTGTTGAAGAAGATGTGTTTGGACGACAACAGACACACTGCGGAGGTACTGGCCGACTACTTGGAGCGACAAACTGAGTCATGGCTGGGCAGTCTACATCTTGAGGCAGGCAAGCTAGTTAGTGATAACGGACGGAATTTTGTGGCAGTCATAGCACTTTCAAAACTCAGACACATACCTTGCCTGGCTCACACCTTGAACCTGGTGGTGCAGTACTTCCTCAATAATTATCCAGAGTTAACAGCCCTGCTCCATAAGGTGCGAAGACTGTGCTCACACATCCGCCAGTCGCCCGCACACTCCAGTCGTATGCAGAAGCTGCAGCGATTGCTCCACCTTCCCAAGCACCGCCTAATTGTCGACGTTGCAACAAGGTGGAACTCCACCCTGCACATGGTTCAGAGGCTGTGCGAACAGAGGCAGACTGTAATTCATTTGTGGGAGGATACACGGTCAGGCGGTTTGTGGGCAGACATGGGGTTGTCTGGTGTGCAGTGGTCGAAGTTGAAAGACCTCTGTAAAGTCCTTTGAGGAATGCACATGGTTGGTAAGCGCAGACGACGCCATCATAAGCATGAACATCCCACTTATGCGTCTGCTCATGCAAACTTTGACGCACATTAAGGAGCAGGTGTCTGCAGCCGAGGAGGAAGAGGAGGAGGGTAGCCTTGATGACAGTCAGCCATTGTCTGCTCAGGGAAGTCTCGTGGACGAGGTGGAGGAAGAAGAGGAAGAGGAGAAGGATGTTGGGGATGATTATTAAGGGGAGGAGGATGCTTCTCAGGGGGCAAGACAAAATGTTGGTGTGGCAAGGTCAGGTACAGGGTTTGTGCGTGACTGGAGGGATGTTGATTTGCCAGAAATGCTCCTCCACCCAGCACTCGCAGTGCATCATTGACACCTGGATCATTGGCCCACATGTCTGATTATGCCTTGCAGATCCTAAAAAGGGACCCCCGCATTGCCAAAATGATGAACGATGACGACTACTGGTTGGCTAGCATCCTGGATCCACGCTATAAAGGCAAATTCCAAAACACAAGAGAACCTAGAGCTAATATTGGCTAACAAACAAGCAACTCTGGTAAACCGTTTGTTTGAGGCATTCCCAGCACACAGCGGCGGTGATGTTTCTCCCACGAGCCATAGGGGGCAACATGGAAGAGATGTTCGTGGTGCACACAGCCGAAGTGGCGTTGGACACAGGGGTTTCATGACCATGTTGTGGACTGATTTTTCAAGTACCGCTCACACGACTGGTAATACTGCATCGATTGAAAGTGACAGGAGACAGCAGTTGTCAACTACGGTAACAAACTACTTCTCCTCCCATATCGATGTTCTCCCTCACCGGTCATTCCCCTTTGACTATTGGGCCAGTAAACTTGACACCAGGCCTGAATTGGCACAATATGCCTTACAGGAGCTCGCTTGCCCTGCTGCTAATGTGTTATCTGAAAGAGTCTTCAGGGCTGCTGGATCATTCCTGACAGAAAAAAGGACCCGTCTGTCGACCCAGAATGTTGATGATCTAACCTTCATTAAAATGAACCATGCATGGGTTTCAAAGGATTTTGTCTCACCCTCCCCTGCTGACACATAGGTTGCCAGAAAAATGGCTCGCTTTTGTCCTCCTCTTCCGCGGACTTCTCCAATTACTCCATTTGCATCTGCTGAATGTCCAACATCAACATATGCCATTTTTTCCACCTCCCTAACTGGGCTGCCTCCCCCCACAAGGCCAGGGTCACCACCTGGTGCACGCACCCGTGCAAGTGCCGTTGCCCTGGACAGGTGGGTGGGCCCACTGTTGCGCAACGGCAGTGGCACAGGGTCCCTCATAGTACAATCAAGTGTCTCTGACGGTGGGAGTGCACACCCGCCGTCAGACACATCGCCATACTATGAGGGGCCCTGTGCCAGTGCCGTCGCCAACGAGTGGGCCCCCCTGCTTGCTCAGGATCACAGCACTTGCAAAGTTGAAATACTTACCTCTCCCTACTCCACCACCGTGACGTCTTCCGCGTTTCCTGACAGTGACATTCTGGTCAGAGAGCGCAATGACATCACGTCTGTACGCCCTCTGTCTAAACAGTCCAAGTGCAGTGAGATGGAAGATGGGGACGACGAGGAGTCCTGACTAGTACAGGGATTCCCTAGCGAGGAGACTTGTTAATTGTTTTCAATGTTGGGACAGAAATTTTTGAGGAGCACTATACTCTGGAGAATGATATATGAGGCCCACCATACACTGGAGCATTACAAAGGTGGACATCAGACACTGGAGCAGCATTTACAGGGCCCATTATACACTGGAGCATTAGAAAAGGGGCCCATTACATATGGAGCATTATTTGGGCCCATAAGACAATGGAGCTTCATCCATGGGGACCAACATATACTGTAGCATTATGTGGAGCTCATCATATACTGTATGGAACATTATATGGGACGAATGATTCTGTATGGAGAAATATATGGGCCTCATTACTCTGTATAGCGCACTATGCAGAGGCCATAATACTGTATGGAGTAATATACTGTCCATTTTTGGTGCTATTGGAGAATTTAAAATGGATATCAGTCATGAGATGTCAGAAGTGAAGTATTTTTCATTGTACTATACCGTTATTTCTCTGTCGTATCAGAGGATCATGAATTGTGGCATGTATTAATCCTTTAACACATGCCACAATTCATGATCCTCTTTGGCCCAGGGCCCACGAAAATCTGGAGCCAGCCCTACCCCCCCACTACTTTAGCCAAATAACCCCCAGTTTTCAATGCCTAATAGTGTTGAGCGATACCATCCGATATAGAGAAATATCAGATCGGATTGGATCGGCCCGATACAAAAAAAGTATCGGGTATCGCCGATTCCGATACCGGAAGTGCCATTCTAGTCAATGGGACAGAAATATCGGAATGAAAAAAACCCCTTTCCTTACTTGCACATCCAGTTCGGGAAGGGGGAAGAGTGTGGGCTGTGCGTGGGCAGACACTGTGCGTGTCTGTGTGGGCGGGGTCTGTGCGGGCCTGCCGGGGGTCTGTACGGGCCTGCCGGGAGCTTGTGCCGGCTGGCGGGGTCTGTACGGGCCTGCCGGGGGCTTGTGCCGGCTGCCAGGGGTCTGTACGGGCCTGCCGGGGGCTTGTGCCGGCTGCCAGGGGTCTGTACGGGCCTCCCGGGGGCTTGTGCCGGCTGCCGGGGGTCTGTACGGGCCTGCCGGGGGCTTGTGCCGGCTGCCGGGGGTCTGTACGGGCCTGCCGGGGGCTTGTGCCGGCTGCCGGGGGTCTGTACGGGCCTGCCGGGGGTTTGTGCCGGCTGCCGGGGGTCTGTGCGGGCCTGCTGGGGGTCTTGTGTGTGTGCAGGCATCGTCAGATGGGACTACAAGTCCCATCGAGCGATGCCTGCTACAATGACAGTGATTGACACATTAGCCAATGGTGAGACAGTAGTAGTCCCATCATCCGGCTAATGTGTTGAATGTAAAATATATATATACACACATAGTACATACATACAACATGCTACAGACATACAACATACATACAACATGCATACATTCATACAATACATACATACTACATTCATACAACATACATACATACTACATACATACAACATGCTACAGACATACAACATACATACTACATACAATACATTCATACAATACATACATAGACATACAGTACATATAACATAGAGTACATACTCAGCATTACTTGTCACATTGTTCCCCCGAAGCCAGTGTCATCTGTGAAAAAATATGAAAATAACAAACAAACCATATACTCCCTGATCCGCAGAAATCCACGAGGGTCCCACGCCGATTTCCCGTGGAGAACAGCAGCATCAGCTGATGCGACCGCTCTCTACGGGGCTCCAGGATTCCAATGACGGGAGGTAGGTATCCTTCCGCATTGAATTCCTCCGCCACTGTAAAAAAAATAGTCCCTAGTCTCACTTTTGGCACTGCTGTGAGAAAAAGTTCCCACGCAGCTTTTGCCATAAAGTGAGACCATACATACTATTGTATGTAGTATGTATGTATTGTATGAATGTATGTTGTATGTAGTATGTATGTTGTATGTATGTTGTATGTCTGTAGCATGTTGTATGTATGTTGTTTGTATGTAGTATGTATGTTGTATGAATGTAGTATATATGTAGTATGTATGTATGCATGTTTTATGAATGTAGTATATATGTAGTATGTATGTAGTATGAATGTAGTATATATGTAGTATGTATGTAGTATGTACTGTATGTCTGTAGCATGCTGTATGTATGTAGTATGTAGTATGTATGTAGTATGAATGTAGTATATATGTAGTATGTATTTAGTATGTAGTATGTATGTAGTATGTATATATATATATATATTTTTTTTTACATTGAACACATTAGTCGGATGATGCGACTACTACTGTCCCATCATTGGCTACTGTGTAAATCACTGTCATTGTAGCAGGCATCGCCCGATGGGACTTGTAGTCCCATCGAACGATGCCTGCACACACACAAGACCCTTGGCAGGCCCGCACAGACCCCCGGCAGCCGGCACAGGCACCCGGCAGGCCCGCACAGACCCCCGGCAGCCAGCACAGGCACCCGGCAGGCCCGCACAGACCCCCGGTAGCTGGCACAAGCCCCCGGTAGCCGGCACAAGCCCCCGGCAGGCCCACACAGACCCCCAGCAGCCGGCACAAGCCCCCGGCAGGCCCGTACAGACCCCCGGCAACCGGCACAAGCCCCCGGCAGGCCCGTACAGACCCCCAACAGCCGGCACAGGCCCCCAGAAAGCCCGTACAGGCCCACCCCCGCAGTCGGTACAGGCCCCCCGCAGTCGGTACAGGCCCCCCGCAGTCGGCACAGACCGCGCATCATGATGCGCACAGACCGCGCATCATGATGACATTATTTCAGCAGTTAATCACAGCCACAACAGTGGCTCAATGCATTATGGGGACTTCCGATTCCGGTATTCGATATTGAAAAAATATCGGTACTCGGTTTTGGAATTCCGATACAGCGAATATCGGCCGATACCCGATATTTGCAGTATCGGAATGCTCAACACTATTATTATAAAGTAAATTAAGGTTGATAAGCTTAAGTAATAAGAATTGATGTTTTTGGCATTAAAATGGGCACTGTAGGTGTGTTTCCTGTCCTCCACTCATTGCCGACCTTGTTTCCCCATTGACTTGCATTGGGTTCCGTGTTTCAGTCGGCCTTCGACTTTTCATGATAATCGGCCGATTGCATTCGACCCGACTTTTGAGAAAGTCGGGTTTCATTAAACCCGACTCGACCCGAAAAAGTCAAAGTCACTCATCTCTAGCCGTCACCTGAATGGCTGCAAACTCTGCTTGGTTTGCGCTGCTCTGCACGTCCATCGATACAAGTAAATACCTCACGCAGTAAGTCTCTCACACAGCTGTCCCAGATCTGTGCTCTGCTGCCGGGAGCTTTTCCCAACCAACTCCCGCTCGGAGTACTCTGACCAACACGGGTGCTGCTGCGCATCTATCAACCTTGGGGAAAACACCTCAGGATCCTGCACCAGTCCCCCGCTTCACTGTGCGAGCACTTCACTCTGCACATCCGGACACATGGCGCTCTGCACGCATATTGTCTCACCGGAGCATGTGCTGAAGTTCTGCTGGAGCACAGCTACACGCTGCACACCTGCCTCTGCTCTCACTGCGTGTAGTGAACTGACCCTTTCTTCGCGCTCTTTCTCCTCACTGCCTGGCCTAGCCACACCCCCTCTTCCAGGGTCATGGGGCCTTTCCTGTCCCCTATTCTTTCCCCAGGCAACATGGGACGCAGCCTCAGCAGTTCCAGACCCAGCATAATGCAGGCACCTGTAGCCTCGTCTTCCTCCTTACACCTGCATATACATATATACCTGTAATGTCCTCTGCTTTTGACACAGTTGACCACTGCCTCCTTCTACAGATCCTCTCCACCTTTGGCATCAAAGACCTTGCCCTTTCCTGCATCTCCTCATACCTTTCCAACTGCACATTCAGCGTCTTCCACTCCCACACTACCTCCTCATCCCACCCTCTCTCTGTTGGAGTCCCCCAAGGCTCTGTTCTAGGATCCCTATTCTTCTCAATCTTTACACTTGGCCTGGGGCAACTCATAAAGTCCTACGGATTTCAGTACCACCTTTATGCTGCTGACACTCAGATCTACCTCTCTCGCCCAGACGTCACCTTTCTGCTGTCCAGAATCACGGAGTTTTTACCAGCCATAATCTCCTTCTCATTTTGCTTCCTCAAGCTCAATGTGGACAAATCTGAACTCATCATCTTTCCTCCATCTCACAAATCGTCCTTACCTGACCTATCTATCACAATTAACGACAACACGCTTTCCCCCGTACCGGAAGTCCACTGCCTCGGAGTAGTTTTTGACTCTGCCCTGTCCTTCAAACCACATATCCAAGCTCTTTCTACCTCCTGTCGCCTCTAGCTCAAAAATATTTCCAGAATCCGTCCTTTCCTCAACCCACATTCTACTAAAATGCTTGTGCATGCCCTCATCATCTCCCACCTCGACTACTGCAACATCCTTTTCTGTGGCCTCCCTGCTAACACCCTCGCACCTCTCCAGTCCATCTTTAACTCTGCTGCCCGACTAATTCATCTCTCTCCTCGCTACTCCTCCGCTTCTCCCCTCTGAACATCTCTTCACTGGCTCCCATTCCCTCAGCGTATCCAGTTCAAATTACTAATACTGACCTACAAGGCCATCTATAACCTGTCTCCCCCATATGTCTCTGAACTAATATCCCGATACCTTCCCTCACGTAATCTCCGGTCCTCCCAAGACCTCCTTCTCTCCTCCACACTTATTCGCTCCTCACCCAACTGCCTCCAAGACTTCTACCGAATATCCCCCATCCTCTGGAATTCTTTGCCCCAACATGTCTGACTATCAACCACATTCTTCAGATGGAAACTGAAAACCCACCTATTCAAGAAAGCTTACAGACTGCAATGACCCTGCTACCTCCTCACCACTACCGGAGATATCACCTCAACCAACACCGGAACTGCTGTAACCCACCAACCTACTGTCTCCTTCCCCACCATTCTGTAGAATGTAAGCCCGAAAGGGCAGGGTCCTCTCCCCTCTGTATCAGTCTGTCATTGTTAGTTTGTTTACTGTAAGTGATATTTGTAATTTGTATGTAACCCCTTCTGATGTACAGCACCATGGAATCAATGGTGCTATATAAATAAATAATAATAATAATAATTAGATTTTGTAAGACACATAAATAGGGACGGTGGACTTACCTATACAATTTTTGCAGAACAGGCCAATTGCCATATAGATCTCATTGGGAGAAACCCACAACGAAATTCCATGAGAACAACCAGTTTGAGGTTTCCTCATACCTCTACATAGCATTGCCAACATGGTCTTTAGACTAATCTTTGGCTATCAATGCATCCAAGACAAATGCAGGACTCATGACTGGAGAGGATAACCTTCACTCCAACCTTCATTGCTCCATTTCAGCTTCTGGAAACAGAGACCACAAGGGAATTGTCATTAAAGGAAACCTGTCAGAAGGATTGTGCACAGTAACCTACAGACAGTGTCAGGTTGGGGCAGTTATACTAATTAAATTGATACTTTGGTTGATGAAATACATCTTTTTGTTGTTGTTTAATCTTTATTTTCAGTTTTGAGTTAATGATATGCTCGTGCTCCGTGGCGGCATGTGGGGGAGCTTCATGTGGTACTCCGATTAGGTATTCATTTGTATGGCTTCTGACAGGTTACTGATCTCTCAGTGACCTGCCCCCTAGTTTACATAATGAATAATACATATATATATATATATATATATAAACTGTACATTTATATATCTATTGGAAAAAATTAAAAAATAACTTCTGCAGGCAAGCGCTGGCGGTGGCGCCTGTGCTGCAGCATGAGTGGATATTTATTGTGCATATAATTAATTTGTTTCATGTTATCCTGATATTCCTAAAAAAAAAGCTGTTTTAAAATGACGCCAGCCACGCCTGTGCAGCAGCAGCTATTGGTGATCCTGCTGACAGGTTCCCTTTAAGAAAACTTCACGTGAGAACATCACACCAGTTCTTCTCCTTCTTCTCTTCTTATGGTTTTGGGTGACTCACAGATTTGGGAATTGTGGTCTAATGAAATGTAGCAGTGACCCAGACTATGGCCAGTCTAACAAGCACAAGCACCAATAAAAGCATACGAAGTTGACGATCCTAGTACGAAGAGTACAGAAGCTGGACCTCTTTAATCTTCATTCCAAGTAAGGCCTCTTTCACACATCAGTTTTTTGCCTTCAGGCGCGATCCGGCTTTTTTTTGTAAAACCGGATCCGGCAAAATGCAATGCCGGATCCAGTTTTTCCCCATTGACTTGCATTAGCGCCGGATCGTGCCGGATGGCATTGCGTTTCATCCGTTTTTTGCTGGATCCGGCAACTTGTCTCATTCCGGCGTCTGGAAAAAACGGCTACTGTAATGTTTTTTGTCTCCGGCGAAAAAGCCGGAAGCGCCGGATCCGGCGCTTCCAGCTTTTTGCTACAATGAAAGTCTATGGGCGCCGGAATGCGCCGGATCCAGAAAAAGACGGATCCAGCCACCGGATCCGGTTTTTTTAAGTCTGCGCATGCTCAGATCCAATTGGCCAGCCCCCAGGAACAGATATAACCTGCTAGACGGATCCAGCAAAAAAACGGATCCGTTTCTACAGTTCTCCAAAATTTATGCCGGATCCGTTTTTTCTAAAAATAGCCGGATCCTGCCTGACGGCAAAAAACTGATGTGTGAAAGTAGCCTAAGCCACTCAGCATTAATTTTGTTTTGGTCATGGAAGCAGTGGAGCTGCTATTTCTCCAAAGTATTTTTCAACGTAATGTCAGGCTGCATGTTGCCTGCCTTTGTAAGCAGCCTTTGTGGCTTACAACTGCACACTTGTCTACCATCAAGCACATTTGGGATTCACTGGTCCGCAACATCAAAGGACGCTGCCAGCAGCGCAATCTTGATGATTTGCCCAAATGCATTTAGCACATCATAACATTCCTCAGACAACCATTAATATCCTCATTGATAGTAGCCAAGGTGTGTAAGTGCGATAATTTCTGCATGTGGTGCTCATACTCAATACAGAATAGATCCAGATGGTTTAAAATAATTTGTTTCCATTTTTTAGTTATTTGCATACCATTAACATTCTATTCATCCTGTGATTTCCATCAGAACATGACTTTCATTGTGTTACAATTTCAATTTTGAGGAGTGTATCTTAGTGCACTTTGTACATATGAACCAAGAAAATGTAGTTTGTTTTTTGCGTGTCAGGAAGCCATGTTCTATGATAAATTCTGTGTTGATGTAACCTGGCGCCATGATCATAGGGAATAAATCCTTGTTTACTGGCGATGGAAGGTTAATGACTAGCTGTGATGTTGGGGATTTGTTACAGAACATTCTCATTTGTCATGATAAAACAAGAAAAACAAATGTGGCTTTCACATCCTAATCGTGTTCTCATACAGATTTTTCATGTTTTTGTGTTGCAGATTGGTACGGGTGGGGGGGGGGTATTTTGGTTTTCTTGTAGCTGAGACATGAAGTCGATGGTACTATACATTTGGGCGCTGTTCAAAGTACAAGTGCCGCAGCACGAGAATGAGATGTCCTGACATGATTCTCTGAAATCCACAACCTCTAGGGGTTTCCAGAAAGATCAGTAGGTTAATCTAAGCTTCTCCCAAGTCAGATGACCCTTTTAGATGGCGTGTCAACTTAGGACGCTGCACTGTGCCCTGGTGTGAACGTGCTGCCTATAACCTCAGCGCCCGAGCAGCTCAGACCCATCACACGAGGGACTGTAATTATATTTGAATAATCTCTGTCGACTTTCTATGGAATTTTGTGTGCTTAAAAATGTCTTTATCTGACTAATAAAGCAAATAAAATGGTTTGCAAGTCTATCAGAAGGCCTTTTATTAAAAAAAAAAAAAAAAAAAGGAAATTAAATTGTTCTAAGCAAACTTTTTAAAAACTTAACCATGCTTTAAGACCTCTATAGCTGAGCACTTGAGCACTTTGTGCTGCTTTACATGTGATCATCAGTCACACAAAAGTCAAATCCAGAGAGATATACTGGCTGCTCCTTGGTAGAGATTAGCGAATATTTCAATGTTTGGTTCGGATTACGATCGCCGACTAATTAATCGAATATTCGCCAAACATAGCTGAATGCCATTGAAGTCAATGATAGGCAAAAACAAATGTATACACAACACCTTCAAACCAGCCCAAAAGCTGCCAAAACACACAAAATTAGGGGCAGCACCAGGAAAGTGGCCTCAATTCACCCACAGTACAAATTTTAGAATGGCACGGCAGCCAGGCATGAGGCATTGGGGTCTCGGCCAGCATTTACAGCTTTGAATTGAACTTAAAATTAAGACGAGGTGGGTGAGGGACAGGTGTAGGCCTGCTGTGCTGGGAGTCGTGATACCACCTGCAACAGCTCAACCTGCTGTCATTCTCCGCCACACCCAGGTGACACAAATATCAGTTTCGTAGACTACTCTTGTCAGAGAAATGTGAGAACAGTAATACAGGTAGTTGACTCAAAGACAGTGGAGGGCTGCTCTCGGAGGCCTACTGCTACAGGCAACACACATGAAGGAGACCCAACCAGGAGTATACACATTTCCAAAAATTAGTGGCAGACACCAACAAAGTGGTAACAATTTCACCAGAGTAGAACTAGTATAATTGGGACCGACACCTCTTCCACTACACCCAACCCTGCAGATGAAGATTGTAACGTGCAAGGTTGTGGAACCACTAGGCAGTAGCCCTTGGAATGCCTGGAGGGGAGTAACTAGGTGGCCTACCAAATCCGACCTTGGATAAGCGGCAGAAGATGAAAATCATGACCCAAGGAGGGACAAGGAGGGGGTACAAGATGCTACTCCTGGGCTGACCTACAGAAGGTGGCAGCTGACTCCAAAGGAGGGATGAAGAATGCAGGAATGCACTGTAGGGACACCTATCCAGAATATACCCAGGGTTAAAGTGGCCTAGGCCAGATTATACCCCGGGTATATTCTGACCTAGGCCAAACTATACCCTGGAGTATAAATTGGCCTAGGCCAGTTTATACCTCTCTGGGCCAAAATATACCCCCCGGGTATATTCTGGCCTAGACCAAACTATACCTCGGGGTATAAATTGGCCTGGGCCAGAATATACCCCTCCGGGTCAGAAAAGACCCCAGCTGCTGTAGGTCAGATTTTTCAGGCTTTTGAGAACCATCAAAAATGGGGCCCCAGGCAGCACACAGGGGCAGAGACAGTGAACGGGTTACCACCAGGCAGCACACAGGGACCCCAGGAACCGCACAGGGCCCCAATCAGCACATGGGGCCCCAGGCAGTATACAGGAGTCTCAGACAGCGCACAGGGGCCCCAGGCAGCACACAGGACCCCAGGCAGAGCACAGCGGCCACATGCAGTACAAGTTATCAACACTCATTTGTTATGAATGTGTCCACCGAGGAGAAAAAAAACAAAACAAGCTAAGCCACAGAAAACATCTCAAATAGGACTCCAAGGTCTGGTTTGTTCTCTCAGTCTGTCCATTGGTCTGGGGATGAAACGTGGAGGAGAAGGATAACTGAATTCCCAGATTGGAACAAAAGACTTTCCAGAATCTGGAAACAAACTGGACTCCTCTGTCGGACACAATGTTCTCAGGAATCCCATGTAACCGAACCACCTGTTGTAAAAACAAGGGCACCAACTCAGCAGAAGATGGCAACTTTGAGAGTGGTACAAGATGGACCATCTTCGAAAATCTATCACAAATCACCCAGATAACAGTCATTCTCTGAGAGACAGGAAGATCAGAAATAAAATCCATTGAGATATGGGTCCATGGCCTCTTGGGCACCGGCAAGGGCATCAGCAACCCACTAGAACGAGGACAGGGTTTAGACTGAGAACAAGTCCCACAGGACTGTACAAAATTCCTGATGTCATGAGATAAGGCAGGCCACCAAAAGGACCAACTCACCAAATCTTTGGTACCAAAAATACCTGGATGACCAGCCAATGCGGAGCAATGAATTTCAGACATCACTCTCTTTCTCCACTGGTCAGGAACATACAATTTTCCCATAGGGCAACGCTCAGGTTTATCCTCCTGAAATTCCTCCAGGGCGCGTCTCAAATCGGGCGAAATGGCAGAAAGAACTACCCCCTCACCTAGGATGGTAGTAGGCTCGGTCACACTAAGAGAATCAGCAAAGAAACTCCTAGAAAGGGCGTCTGCCTTAACATTCTTAGTGCCCAGAAGAAAAGAGACCACAAAATTAAAACGCGTGAATAACAAGGCCCATCTAGCCTGTCTAGGATTCAAGCATTTGGCCGACTCCAGATAAATCAAATTCTTGTGATCGGTGAGGACCACAACTTGATGTCTAGCTCCCTCCAACCAATGTCTCCACTCCTCAAATGCCCACTTCATGGCCAACAATTCCCGATTCCCCACGTCATAGTTGCGTTCAGATGGGGAGAACTTTCGAGAAAAGAAGGCACAAGGATTCATCTTAGAAGTCACAGGGTCTTTTTGGGACAAAACGGCTCCTGCACCAATCTCAGAAGCATCTACCTCCACCTGAAATGGAAGTGAGACATCAGGTTGCCGTAAAACTGGAGCTGAAGTAAATCTCTGCTTAAGCTCCTGAAATGCTGAGATAGCCTCAGGAGACCAATTCAGCACATCAGCGCCCTTCTTGGTCAGATCAGTCAGTGGTTTGACAATACCAGAAAAATTACCTATAAATTTACGATAGAAATTAGCAAAACCCAAAAACTTCTGGTGGGCCTTCAAAGAAGTAGGCTGAACCCAATCATAAATGGCCTGTACCATGGTCGGGTCCATTTCAGTAGTCGATGGAGATAAGATAAATCCCAAAAATGAAATCCTCTGTACACCAAAGAGGCATTTCGATCCCTTAACAAACAGGGAATTCTCTCTCAAAATCCGGAACACAGTCCGGACGTGTTCCACATGAGAATCCCAATCACTAGAAAAGATCAAAATATCATCCAGATAGATGATCAAAAACTTATCCACAAAGTCACGGAAAATATCATTCATAAAGGATTGGAAGACAGAAGGGGCATTAGTGAGCCCAAAAGGCATCACCAGGTACTCAAAATGTCCCTCCGGAGTATTAAACGCCGTCTTCCATTCATCCCCGTGCTTGATGCGAATAAGATTATATGCCCCTCTGAAGTCAAGCTTAGTAAACCAGCAGGCACTCTTAACTCTGGAGAATAAATCAGACATCAGCGGTAGCGGGTACTGATATTTAACCTTCATCTTGTTAAGGGAACGATAATCAATACACCGTCTTAATGAACCATCTTTCTTGGCCACAAAAAAAACCCCAGCACCTAAAGGTGACGAGGATGGTCTAATATGACCCTTCTCCAATGACTCCTTAATATAGGATCGCATAGCATCATGTTCGGGTACTGATAAGTTGAAAAGCCGACCCTTGGGAAATTTACACCCAGGCATCAACTCAATTGCAGTTATAACTCCTATGAGGAGGCAAAGACGCAGACTTGCTCTCACTAAATACATCAGAAAAATCGGCTAGATAATCAGGAATATCATGAGACTGAGGAGAGGTGGAGAAAACAGGAGCGTCCCTAAGAACACACTGACAACCCCAACTCACCACAGACCCAGATTTCCAATCGAAAAAATGGATTATGAATTTGCAACCAAGGAAAACCCAGAACAATAGTATCATGCAAATTATGCAGCACCAAAAATTTACAATTTTCTTGGTGGTCTGGGGCAACCCGCATCGTCACCTGGGTCCAAAACTGAGGTTTATTCTCCGCCAAAGGAGTAGCATCAATACCCCTCAAAGGAATAGGCGTCCGCAGAGGCGTCATGGAAAAACCACAACGTTTAGCAAAGTTCAAATCCATCAGATTCAACGTTGCACCTGAATCCACAAACGCCTTAGTGGAAAATGTGGATAAGGAGCAGATCAGTGTAATTGCCAAAAGAAACTTAGGTTGTATACTGCCCACAGCAAATGTGTGTGCAAAACGTTTCTCTCATTTTGGGCAGACAGAAATAATATGAAAGACGTCTCCACAGAAAAAAACACAGCTTATTCCGCCTTCTAAACTCCTGACATTGCGCCTTAGACAAAACTCTATCACATTGCATAGGATCAGACATTTGTCCAAAAGGTGGCAACTCCTCTAGTGTAGTTTTGCGTTCACGTAAACGCCGATCAATTTGAATGGCTAATGACATAGAATCGTCAAGACCAGAGGGAACAGGAAATCCCACCATAGTATCTTTTACGGCTTCTGACAAACGCTTCCGAAAGAGAGCTGCCAAAGCACCACCATTCCAGGTAGTAAGGACCGCCCACTTTTGGAATTTTTGACAGTATAACTCTGCAGAATCCTGACCCTGGTTCAATGCCAATAGGGCTTTCTCAGCTTGATCAATAGCATTAGGTTCATCATACAACAACCCCAAGACTTGAAAAAATGCATCCACATTAGTCAGAATAGGATCTTCAGGTGTCAAAGAAAACGCCTAATCCTGGGGATCGCCGTGCAGCAAAGAGATGACAATTTTAACCTGCTGTGCAGAGTTCCCCAATGAATTAGGCTTCAAGGCAAGAAATAATTTACAATTATTCTTAAAATTCAAAAATTTAGAGCGATCCCCAAAAAACACATCAGGAGTAGGGATCCTTGGTTCAGAAGCATGTGAATGAGCGACATAGGCGGAAATTCCCCGCACTTCAGCAGTGAGCTGCTCCACATGATCAGACAATTGCTTAATCTCCATTTAAAAAAAAAACAAATCCTCCTACGGCCCCAGAGAAAAAGAGGAAAAAATATACATATAAAAAAAAAATTCTGACACTTTTTTTTTCTTTCTTTTTTTTTTTTTACAATTCTCTCCTGCTTTTGAGTACCCTAGAATCTGCGGTATGGCTGCTGATTCTGTTATGAATGGGTCACTGAGGAGAAAAAAAACAAGACAAGCTAAGCCACAGAAAACCAGAGAAGTTGGTAACTATGCAGATTGCAGATCCCTGATCTTACCACACAACTAGCAGTAGCCATGGAGCGTGCCTACGATGTTCCTAGACACCTCGTCACGGCCAGAGGACTACATAAGCCTAAAGCAAGAAAAGGGAAAACTAACTGCCCCAGAGCAGACCCCAAAGGAATAGATAGCCCCCACACATGTATTGACGGTGAAACAAGATGAATGCACAAACACAGGCAGGAAAATAGGCTGAGCAAATGATGGGGCCCAAACTAACTACCGTGTTTCCCCGAAAGTAGGACCCCCCCGAAAGTAAGACAGGGTGGGGGTTACGGGGGGGTCCTTCAATGTAAGGCCTCCCCCGAATGTAAGGCAGGGTTGGGGGCCGCTGTGAAATGTAAGGCCCTTACCTTTGGGCCGCCGCTGTCCCCCATTGGGTCCCCAGGCTCCAGAGGTGTCCTCAGGTACAGCTGGGTGGGTCCAGCGCTCATGGGGTTAACTCGCCGTGTTAACCCCGCAATCCGCCCAGCTCAACAGCTCATTGGCCGCCCCTGTTCCCCACGTCACCGCCGGCCCCCAGCTCGAGCACTGATTGGTCCAGCAGCTCGGGCTGTAATTGGCCGCCCCAGCCCCACGTCACCGCTGTTTCCCTGCTGATTGGCACAGCGTTCCCTGCAGCACAGGCCTTCCGCACCCACAGCCGCACCGCAGAGGAAAATGTCCAGCATTTAAAAACCAAGTAGGGAAACATGTACTGTATAGGGTATGGGGCTGTGTGCAGTGGGATACGGCACTGTTATGGGGTGTGGGGCTGTGTGCAGTGGGATACGGCACTGTTATGGGGTGTGGGGCTGTGTGCAGTGGGATACGGCACTGTTATGGGGTGTGGGGCTGTGTGCAGTGGGATACGGCACTGTTATGGGGTGTGGGGCTGTGTGCAGTGGGATACGGCACTGTTATGGGGTGTGGGGCTGTGTGCAGTGGGATACGGCACTGTTATGGGGTGTGGGGCTGTGTGCAGTGGGATACGGCACTGTTATGGGGTGTGGGGCTGTGTGCAGTGGGATACGGCACTGTTATGGGGTATAACAGCATGTTAATAAATGTTAATTTATTGGTTAAAAAGAAATTGTCATTTTTTTTCGGCTAATGTAAGACCTCCCCCGAAAGTAAGACAGGGTGGGACTTTTTGGGGTAAAATTAATGTAAGACAGGGTCTTACTTTCGGGGAAACACGGTAGACAGGAAAGGAAAGAAAAGTCACTGTCTGCAACCTGCAAAAAACCCTACAAAAATAATGTCCAACACTTCTGATAGCAAAATTAACCCTGAAGTCACTAGACTTCTCCCACTATATCAGCACTCTGGAATATTCTGAGACAGAGCAAAAAGAGACCAAACTAGTAAGGGACAAAAAGCCAATTGGCAAAATACTGTTAAATAAATGGAAATTCATCTCAGCCCCTAGCCGGGGCTGGCAGACCACACAAAAAACTGAATAGACCAACAAAATCAAGTGTGAACATTAGCAGAAAAACTTAGCTTTAGATGAATGGAACAGAGCTGAAAACCAAGAGCTGACAAGCCAGAAGGAATCACCAGCAACTGAATAGGGTGTCGGCTCTCTTAAATCCAATCTGAGAATCCTGAGATCCAATCGTCATCCTCATTCTCAGGTGGCAGATCTCCACCGATCAAACCAGCCGCACCACCTCCCGTCACCACCAGAGGAAGTCCAAAAGGGGAACTCACAACTGGTGAGAATGAACTCACAACACTCATTACTGGTTGGTGACACTTCAAGGAACTCCGCTCAGACCAAATGTGAAGACAATTGAAGAATCAAAAGGATTCATAACATTTCTTACTTTATTCTGAATATTTGAAAAAATAGTGAAGAGGCAGAAAAAATACTCCATAATAAAGGAATGCGCACAAGAGCGCTGGTAATATAGCAACACGTTTCGATCACAGGTGGATCCTTATCATAGCTGACCTCAGGTTGACAGCACAGGATATATAAACACAGCAATAGCCAATAGAATTGTAGGAATGCATCAGGTGACTCATTCATTTAGGGTCCTAAATCAGAACTTGTTAATGCTGTTAAACCTATGAATACAAATAAAATAAAAACATGCAAATATATAGACAACATATAAATATAACTTGAAAATTAATAATAAAACATTAGCTCATTTCTTTTGTTTAACCCCTTAGCGACCGCCGATACGCCTTTTAACGGCGGTAATTAAGTGTACTTAAACCACAGCGCTGCTAATTCACGGCGCTGTGGAGAAAGTGAATGGCTCCCCCCAGTGTCGGATTTTCTCCGGGGTTTCGGCAGCCAGGGGTAAACGAGACCCCAGAGAACATGAATCGGTTGGTTTTTACGACCCTGCTTTTGCGATCACCATTATTAACCCTCTAACGGCGACCGCAAAAAAAAAGCTGCAGTTTTGCTTTAAATTTCTCTTTCCTCTGATGTGATCGCACAACAGAGGAGAAAGAACTAGGGTCCACGATCCCCCCGGTACCTCTCCGTGGTCCAGAGTCCCCTCCTGGTGGTCCCGCGTCCTGACGGCATCCTCCGGTGGGCGCTGCCATCTTGGATCCGGAAGAAAATGGCAGGCGCATGCGCAGTGCGCCCGCCGGGAATCTGCCGGCTCCGGCTGGCAGATTTCATTCATTCATTTTGATCACTATGATAAACTATCATAGTGATCAAAATAAAAAAAATAGTACATAACCCCCCCCCCACGTATATCATCCTCTTAGTTAGGCCAACATAACGAAATAAAGAAAATATTTATTTTTTCAGTTTTCCATTACGGTTAGGGTTAGGGCTAGGGTTAGGGTTAGGGCTAGGGTTAGGGTTGGGCTAGGGTTAGGGCTATGGTTAGGGGTAGGGTTAGGGCTATGGTTAGGGTTAGGGCTAGGGTAAGGGCTAGGGTTAGAATTAGGGTTAGGGCAAACTAGGATTAGGGTTAGAATTAGGATTAGGGATTAGGGTTGGGATTAGGATTAGGGTTGGGATTAGGGTTAGGGGTGTGTTGGGGTTAGGGTTGGAGCAAGAATTGAGGGGTTACCACTATTTACCAACTTTGGAGGTCTAAAAATTGGGGTCTAAAAATTCACTTTTGTGGAAATAAAAAAGACTTTATTTTCACGGCTCTGTGTTTATAAACTTCTGTGAAGCGCTTGGGGGTTCAAAGTGCTCACCACACATCTAGATAAGCTCCTTGGGGGTCTAATCTCCAAAATGGGGTCACTTGTGGGGGGTTTCAACTGTTTAGGCCCATCAGGGGCTCTGCAAACGCAACATGACGCTCGCAGACCATTCTTTCAAAGTCCGCATTCCAAAATGACACTCCTTCCCTTCCAAGCTCTCCCATGTGCCCAAACAGTGGTTCCCCCCCACATTTGGGGTATCATCGTACTTAGGACAAATCGCACAACAACTGTGGGGTTATGATTTTTCCTGTTACCCTTGTAAAAATAAAAATTTGGGGGCAAAAAGATCATTTTTGTGGAAAAAAATGGATTTTTTATTTTCACGGCTCTATGTTATAAACTTCTGTGAAGCACTTGAAGGTTCAAAGTACTCACCACACATCTAGATAAGTTCCTTAATGGGTCTAGTTTCCAAAATGGGGTCACTTGTTGGGGGCTTCCACTGTTTAGGCCCATCAGGGGCTCTGCAAACGCAACATGACGCCCGCAGACCATTCCATCAAAGTCCGCATTCCAAAATGACACTCCTTCCCTTCCAAGCTCTCCCATGTGCCCAAACAGTGGTTCCCCCCACATATGGGGTATCAGCGTACTTAGGACAAATCGCATAAAAACTGTGGGGGTATGATTTTTCCTGCTACCCTTGTAAAAATAAAAATTTGGGGGCGAAAAGATCATTTTTGTGGAAAAAAAATGGATTTTTTATTTTCATGGCTCTACGTTATAAACTTCTGTGAAGCACTTGAAGGTTTAAAGTGCTCACCACACATCTAGATAAGTTCCTTAAGGGGTCTAGTTTCCAAAATGGGGTCACTTGTTGGAGGTTTCCACTGTTTAGGCACATTAAGGGCTCTCCGAGGGCAACATGGCATCCAATCTCAATTCCAGCCAATTCTGCGTTGAAAAAGTCAAACGGCGCTCCATCCCTTGCGAGCTCTGCCGTGTGCTGAAAAAGTGGTTTATCCCAACATTTGGGGTATCGGCGTATTCAGGAGAATTTGTACAATACATTTTGTGGTTGATTTTCTCTTTTAACACTTGTGAAAATAAAAAAAATTGGTTCTAGTCTAGTTTTTAGAATGGTGCCACTTTTGGTTATTTTCTGTCATGTACACCCCTCAAAATGACTTTAAATATGATGTGGTCCCTAAAAAAAATGGTTTTGTAAATTTTGTTGTAAAAATGAGAAATCGCTGGTCAACTTTTAACCCTTATAACTTCCTAACGAAAAAATTTTTGCTTCCAAAATTGTGCTGATGTAAAGTAGACACGTGGGAAATGTTATTTATTGAGAAATTTGTGTGACACATCTCTCTGATTTAAGGGCATAAAAATGTAAAATTTTAAAATTGCAAAATTTTCTAAATTTTCGCCATATTTCCATTTTTTTTCATAAATAAACACAAGACTTATCGAAGAAATTTTACCACTAACATGAAGTACAATATGTCACGAAAAAGCAGTCTCAGAATCAGCGGGATCCATTAAAGCGTTCCAGAGTTATAACCTCATAAAGTGACAGTGGTCAGAATTGTAAAAATTGGCCTGGTCATTAAGCTGCAAACTGGCTCTGTCGCTAAGGGGTTAAACCATTAGGATATCTTGTATCTAGATTGTAGATCCAGAACACTTCTCTAGTTAACAAGCGTTTTCGTATGTCACCTCCTCTTTATGTTTTTTTTATTTGCTCAATACCAATAAGGGATAATGAAGTTGTGTTACCATTGTGTTTAAAGATGCAATGTCTTGCAATCAGTGAAATGTTGCGTACGGCATTGTTATTATTTTTTGCATTTCTAATGTGCCCTACTATACGAGTTTTAAGTTTCCTCATGGTACAGCCAATATAAATTAAATTGCAGATGGAACATTGTATTTGATATACCACATTTTTTGAATTACAGTAATATTAAAATTTTGTGTTCCATCAAAATTGTTGAATGATTTTGTCACATGTGCGTATTTGCATGTTTTACAATAATTAATACCGCATTTATAGAACCCATTTAATTTTAACCAATTCTGTGTGAGCAACCTTGATGAATAAAGACCAGGTGAAAGTGCATTTCCTATATTAGGGGCCTTTCCAGCAGCAATATTTACCCCCAATTCTAGAATTTTGGCTAGTGTATTATCTTCATAAAGAATGGGTAGACATTTGTAATATTTCAGATGTTATTGAATTGGGGACTGTAACGTAAACAGACAAAAGGTTTTTTATTTCTGTCTGATTCAATGGCATTAGTTTTGGGCTCTATCAAATCAATCCTATTTCTTCCATTAACTATATGCGAGGCTCTCTTTAAGGTCCATTCTGGATATTCTCATTTTTTAACTTCTTGTGGAGTGAATCAATTTCTGATTTAAGGTGAACTTCATTGGAACAATTCCTTTTCAGCCTAAGGCCTCTTTCCAACCAAACCAACAAGCACTTTTAACTCTGGAAAATAAATCAGAAATCAAGGGTAACGGGTACTGATATTTAATAGTGATTTTGTTAAGGGAACAATAGTCAAAAGATGGCCTTAATGAGCCATCTTTTTTGGCCACAAAAAAGAAACCAGCACCCAAAGGCAAAGAGGATGGTCTGATATGACTCTTCTCCAATGATTCCTTGATATAAGATCACATAGCATCATGTTCAGGTACCGATAAGTTGAAAAGCCGACCCTTGGGAAATTTACAACCGGGCATTAACTCAGTTGCGCAGTCATAACTCCTTTGAGGAGGTAAAAACGCAGATTTACTCTCACTAAATACATCAGAAAAATCAGCCAAATAGTCAGAAACATCTTGAGACTGGGGAGAGGTGGAGAAAACAGGAGTGTCACTAAGAACAAATTGACTACCCCAACTCACCACAGACACAGATTTCCAATTCAAAACAGGATTATGGGTTTGCAACCAAGGAAAACCAAGTACAATAATATCATGTAAATTGTGCAACACCAAAAATTTACAATTCTTTTGATGGTCCGGGGCGACCCGCATTATCACCTGGGTCCAAAACTGGGGTTTATTCTCCGCCAAAGGGGTAGCATCAATCCCCCTCAAGGGAATAGGGGTCCGCAGTGGCACCATGGGGAAACCACAACGTTTGGCAAAGTCAAGATCCATCAGATTCAAAGCTGCTCCTGAATCAACAAAGGCCTTCATCATACAACAAGCCCAAGGCTTAAAAAATGCCTCCACATTAGCCAGAATAGGATCTCCAGATGTCAGAGAAAAAGCCCAATCCCGGGGATTGCCGCGCAGCAGGGAGATGACAATTTTAACCTGGTGCACCGAGCTCCCTGAAGAATTAGGCTTCAAAGCAAGAAGTAGTTCACAGTTATTGTTAAAATTCAAAAATTTTGACCGATCCCCCGAAAACACATCAGGAGTAGGGATCTTTGGTTCTACAGCAGGTGACTGAGTGAGATAGGCAGAAATTCCCCACACTTCAGCAGAGAGCTGCTCAACATGATCGAACAATTACTTAGTCTCCATTTAAGGAAAAAATCTTCCTACAGCCCCAGAGAAAAAAAATATACAAAAAATTCTGACACTTTTTTTTTTTTTTTTTACAACTCTTTCCTTCTTTTGAGTACCCTAGAGTCTACAGTTTTGGCTGGTGATTCTGTTATGAATGGGTCACTGAGGAGGATGGCAAGAAAAGACTAAGCCACCAGGAAACCAGAGAGGTTGATAACTCAGTGGATTGCAGTCCCCTGATCCTAACAACACAACTAGCAGTAGCCATGGAGCGTTCCTACGATGCCCTAGACGCCTCGGCACAGCTGGAGAACTAACTAAGCCTAAAGCCAGAAAGGTGAAATCTAAACTGCCCCAGAGCAGATCCCCAAAGGAATAGACAGCCCTCAAACATATATTGTCGGCGAGACAAGATGAGACACAAACACAGGCTGAAAATAGACTGAGCAAATGATGGGGCCCAAACTGTCTAGATAGGACAGGACAGAAAAGATATTGTCTGCAATCACGCAAAAACTCTAAAAGATCCAAAACATCTGATATGCAAAAAACCTGAAGCCTCGTGACCTCACCCCCACTAGATCAGCACTCTGGTGTGAACAGGAAACAAAGCAAAATATACTAATATAACAGGGGACTGAACAAACTGGCACAAGCTGTAACATATGGAGTGGGGACCAGCGCTGCCCCCAGCAGGGAGTATGCTGAACCCTCGCATCCAAGCAGAAAGCAAAAAAAAAGGCACAACCAGATTTGATGCAAAGGATTAGGAAAATAATCACTTAACTGAACCATGCAGATCAGACAGGAGACTAAAGAGCTCAAAATGCACAGGGAGGAAATCACCAGCAACCACTAAGGGAAGCCTGCTCACTTATATGCTCCCAGCCAGTAATCCCAGATGCCCAATCATCATCATCAGGTGGCAAACTTTCATCAGACTGGCCAGCTCCACTACTCCCAGTAACCTCCAGAGGGAGCTCCAGCTCAGAAGTCCGAGTAAGGGAATTCACAACACTAGGGCTGCTATCCTTATGTACTGTATACCTGCATGACTCAATCATTTTTAATCTTTGCACCATAAATGGATTAACTTAGGAGTTATTTCTCACTAAAGTTACATATTTCTTGAAAACATTTTTTTGAGGGATTTAATCTCCTGAGTTATCTAGTAACGAGGTATACTCCAAGATAATTACTCCACAAACCCCCTCCCCATCCTTTTTATGCTTATGTCTGTACCTACTGTTGGGTATTATTGTGGAGGGAAAGGATAAAGGGCTAGGGAAGCTGAGTCTTCGGTGAGCGGAGGCGCCATTTGCGTTCAAGTCTAGGGTGCCAACTTCCACAGCTAGGAAGGGACCTCTTTAATAGGGAATTTGGAGAGTGAGTTACAGTAAGTTTATCCCCAATTAACGTAACCCTCCCTCGCCTTTATAAAATTAATGGTTTTTGGATTATTGACAGTTTTATTATTCCTGGCCTATGACTATTAATGTGATTCTTTGGCTTAGAATTGTTTTTATTTGGTTGTTTAGCATTAGGGTACTGGCTAACATCATATATTCATTCAACCTTGTCCCCTATACATATTGGATTTCCTTTTCAAAACATACTTATACAGTGTGAGGTAATACACCTCCAACCAAGTGGCTTAATTTGAGATTTTGGCTGCCTTCAGTGGTGTTGTTCACCTTCACTGTAGATCTTAGAGGTAAGCAGGGATTCACATGTTTTTTTAGGGTGAGCCGCCGCTGAGCGCGGGTGCCAGTTTGCGTCAAGATAGGGTATCAAGCTCCGCTGACAGGCAGGTTCTATCTAGGGGATAATAGGGTGAAATAGGCACACCCAATTGGGTACCCCTTTGATGTAATAGTCGTGTTTATAGGTCAGTTATATAGATTTTTGCCAGGTTAGATATTACTTGTGGAGGTTCAATAGAAGTTAATTTTTTATTATATTAGTTTTATTAGTTTTTTGGTGAGCCTTTCTTTAATTAATCTTGTTAATCAAGTATTTGTAAGCTTTTTCTTGGACATATGATTTCAGCAGCCACAAGCCGTTGTTTCAGGAATTTATGGATGTTTTCTGCGCCCTGATTGGCTAACCGCAATGTGCACACTGAAAGTTAGAAATAAAATTTACAAGCACGCCGCTCCTCTTCGCTCTCCCCACCCCCTACCCTCATCAAACACGTGCCCCACGCTCATCATACAAAACCACTATCGCAGCCAAAGTGCTCAAAATACTTTAGGGGCAACGCAAATATTTTCCCGCACTTTTTACTGAATGTTACCGATTTCTCACGAATTCATGAAAATTTGCTTGAGTTTCTGATCATGAATCTGAATGTGCTGTATATTTATGTTTGATCATTTTTTTTAACATATTCGCTCATCTCTACTCCTTAGTTCAGATCTCACAGCTCCTGCTCATTGTACGTAAGGTACAAAACTCTGATCTAATGTAGTCTAAAAAATCTCCCAGAATACAACAGAGCAGAGATAATTGTACTATATTGTATTAAAGCTTTAAATATCTTGTATTCATAGAGCTTGTCCTATACTCGTCAGATCCAGGATGTAGAATTCTGCATGCATCTTCTTGGTTTGATCTTACATCTTCTAATAGCTTTTGCTGATTCAGTGTCTATAGAGAGAATACTTTGCATTCTGGTCTAACATTGAATAAAAATTACAAGATGAAAAAGTAAAGTATTTGTCAGGTAACTTCAGATTACCATAAAGTTTCTAATGGTGGCAATATAAAGGCCCCGTTACACATAACGATGTCCCAGCGATCCCACCAATGATCTGACATGGATGGGATCGCTGGGACATCGTTAGGCTGATCGCTGGTGAGCTGTCACATAGACAGCCCCTCCAGCGATCAGGACCAGCGAGCACGCTGGTTTCCAATGTAAACATCGGGTAACTAAGAGCCGCGTGGCTCTTGGATACCCGCTGTTTACATTGGAAACCAGCGTCCTGCGTCACTGATCGCTGGTCTCTCGATGCCACACGCAGCGATGCGTGCTGGCCAGCGGGAGACCAACGATCAAAAAATGGCCCAGGACGATCGTGCACGATCAGCGATACCCAGCAGGGGGGCCGGCCGCTGATCCCCGTCACACACAGCGATATCGCTGGAGAGATCGCTGATGCGTCACAAAATCAGCGATCTTGCTAGCGATCTCGCTGTGTGTAACGGGGCTCTAAGTTGTCCACTAAGTATTTCTGAAACAACAGGATATAATTTATAGGTGTTTTTTTCTTCTTGTCAGCCTGTACCTACGGTTGAAACCAGAAGTTTCCATACACTATATAAAAAGACACCTATGCATTTTTTTTCTCAATATCTGACATGAAATCACAATAAACCTTTCCCATTTTAGGTCAATTAGGATTACAATATTTGTTAATATTTGCCAAATGCTAGTATAATGAGAGAGAGAGAATGTTTTAGGGCATTTTTATTATTGCGTTAATTGGCCATGTTAAGGGCTAGGTTTTTGTGAATAGCTGATGAGTGGGTGGGAGGCTGCTCACTATATTTCCATCTCAAGGGTGTGGTCCAGAAGCTAAATGTAGAGCCTTTGGACTCATTCAGTGTTTGGTGTCTCTGAAGATGAGATCTCCAGAGCTGTGATTGTGTTAAAGAATGCTGAACCTTGGTTTTTTTTTTTTACCTGAGCCTGCGGATCCACACAGCCACACAGACTGTACTGTATGCTGTATTGCTTTCCCGTTATGCCAGAAGGGCCTTGTCTGTTTATCGAATTTTGCACTGGTTTATGCAGTGTGTTTTTTATTAAACCAGTTGAAAATTTTAACGGAAAGTGTACCTTTGACTATCTCTTTGAGCAGCTGAGTGAACAGATAGACCACAGTTCATTTATAATAGATAAGGATAGTTCACATCTTTTCTTATTCTTCCAGTACAGTAACCTCTGCACGTCACAGAGCATGCTCACTGCACTCTCCTACATTTATAGATGATGAGGACAGCTTCTCCTCTCTTCCCCTACCTCTCTGTTGCATAGGTCAAAGAGCATGCTCACTACTTGCAAGGAAAAGAGATCTTAAAGGGAATCTGTCACCCATTTTTTGTGATATGATGTAAAGATATCATTCAGTTTAGTGTCACATAAGAATTATAGCAGTACTTTTGATACCCCCTGACTCCCCACCTTTGATGTATAAATACCATTTTTAGCTCTCTTGCGATGTATGTAAATCTCGGCAGTCCAATCCGATGGGTGGGGCTTATTCTCCTTCTCTCCCCCTCCTCGGCTTGCTGTACATATTGTGATCTGTGAATATCACAGATCCCGTAGAGTTGCCGCGCATACGCATTGAAATGTCTTCCAACTGTGGGCAAAGCATAAAATCATTATTGCGCATGGGCCGGCATACGCCATTACGTTCTATGGCCCGGAAGTATGCGCAATAATGATTTTATACTTTGTCCACAGTTGGGCAAAGCATACTGCGCACGCGCGGGAAAACACTTCAATGCGCACGCGCGGCAACTCTACGGGATCTGTGATATTCACAGATTACAATACGTACAGCAAGCCGAGGGGGGAGAGAAGGAGAATAAGCCCCGCCAATCGGACCAGACCGCGAAGATTTACATACACCGCAGGAGAGCTAAAAATGGTGTTTATGCATCAAAGGTGGGGAGTCAGGGGGTACAAAAGTACTGCTATATTGCTTATGTGACACCAAATTGAATGATATCTTTACATCATATCACAATAAATGGGTGACAGATTCCCTTTAAAATTCTGATATTCAACTTTAGAGATATTGAGTAAAGGCAAGTAACCCTAACTCCCAAATAAAACAGAAGACATGTGACGTGGTCATCGACATGTGTTTGATGGTTTAGAATTAAACTTTATCTTAGAAATTGATTTTTAACTTGATTACCAAAATCCCATGAAAGGGAGTAGAGATCAGCATTGCCAATTGTGACAAGGGACGCTTTCACCATGAAAACTAAACTGCAGAAAATCACCATTAACTTCATATTATGAAATTTTAAAAAATGTCAACAATTATAGTTTTGGAAAAGCAAATAGTAAATACGAATAAACAATGTGAGTCTGTATTCAATTATAATATTTTCATTCTGGTTCCAAACAAAAGCACAAACAAATGTGCCACAAAAACAGTTTCACATGTCTCGGGTCATTTCAATAGACAGCGGTTCCACGGTTTTCCTCCGTTTTTTTTAAGCCCAAGCAATACTTTTAGTTGGTTCAATATGAAGGATACATGCCCCCTGTTTGGTATTTTACCATGTTGTTTCTCTTGACTGAGCCTTTTGACTAGATATATGATTAAAGGGTCCAGCAAGCATGTGGGTTACCGGATCACAGCTGCATTCAGACTTTTGCCAAACTACTAAGAAAACAACTTAATTCTCCAGATGATATTAACAATAATTCCAAACCTCATGAATGAGAATATTTTGCTTTATTTATCCTAGGCAATTGACCCAATTCCTTGACATATACAATAATATGACTAAGTTCGATTTGAGGTCTCTTACAAGTAATGAAATCCAGCTACTATATATCGTACAGAGAAAATGTCTGCTTCTTCTAATGATTGTGTCTCTTATAGCAAAATTGGTGCAACTAATTGGATATCCCATGCAAGAAATGATGTAATCTATCAATAAACTGACAGGTCTCCACAAATGTTTTTGAGATCAACATCAAATTTATATGCAATTAGTTTAATAGTCTTAATGTAGTCAATAAATCTACTTGTGCTCTATTCTTGCATGCCACGGAGTCACGTTGCATTAACTACATTAAAACTGGTTTCATGCATCATTTAATTTTTACCCTTCGCCACAACCACCCACTGGAGAAAGGGATCCGCCCATAGCAGCAGGAAACCTACAGAAATAAAAGGGGCGGTCCGCCTCTCCTCCTCAGTTGGTTTCCTATTCCTATGGGAACCGCAGGAAGATCCTACAAGGAAAAATACCTGGATCAGCATGCCGCCTGTGCAGTATCTGCGAGAACAGCAGGGGCTGCGGTCTGGAAGCAGCGGCGGGGGAGTGCTGTATTCGGGCTCCCCCCTCATCTGACAGATCAAAAAACACCGGGTCCGGAGAAGGCCTCCCGGGGTTTGTGCAGAGAACGCATCGCTGGGATCCAGATGTTGCCCTCCTGGCCCGCGTGGGAGTGCGGGGCCAGAGGGGAAGATATCCGACCTCCGTTTCCCTCATTGGCTTCGGCACATACAGACGCCGGAAGTGGTAATGGGGAACTTCTTGGTTAGGCCGGAGAAGGTTCCCCAGCTGAGTGACGCGGCGCAGTCCCGTGAGTATTGGGGGACCATGCACATACAGTCGGGCTCTCCCGCCCCCAAAATGAAATGAGGAACTTCCGGGTTAGGCCGGAGCAGGTTCCTCAGCTAAGCGACGCGGCGCGGTCCTGGGGGCTTAGAGCCGGGCCGCGCACGCGCACACCATAGAGTCTACCCTGGAATAGAGCGGGGACTTCTGGGGGTAACCGGAAGGAGGGGGTACAGGCGATGCAGGCCGCAAAAATCTAGTGGTTCATTTAAAACCTTTTCAGCGCTGGGGACGGTGGTGCAAACATGTCTTCCCCAGGACAAAGCACGCATCCCCCGGCAGGTTTATACTGCAGCAGCAGGCTTGTCCAAGGACCGTTCCAACAGGGGCTCCATGGACAGGAGCCACAGAAGCCACACTACCAAGACTGTACTACAGCCTTTTTACCTACAGCTTCACTGGGTGAGTGTGTAATCTCTGCCTATCAAGGTGACTCTCTTTCTCTCGCTATGTCTCTCCCTTCCTTTTAGACTAAGAAAAAACAAAAATCAAAAAATAAGGAGTGGCACACACAGATGCCCTCTCCCTGACTCCTACCCCAAAAGGCTGTGTCAGAAATGTATTAGCAAATCCATGCGGAAAGCAGCGGTGTCAGCCACGGACAAACGGGCAATGATTAGCGAGGAGTTACGGGTCTTGGGTCAGTCGAGTACACCTACTCATAGCAAGAGCAAAAAGCTGATCATATCCAGCTCAGACTCCGATAATGACCAAGGAGTAGCCTTCGATTCCTCATTGGCGTCCTCATCACCATCTTCTTCAGATACGGAAGGACGTTCATGCTTCCCCCTAGAAACCATGGATAACTTAGTTAAATCCATCAGAAATACTATGGGGTGTACAGAGGAAAAGGGACCGCAAACAACACAGGATATAATGTTCGCAGGCCTAGCAGAGAGGAAGAGGAGAGCCTTTCCGGTGATTCCAGCGGTCAAGTCCTTGATTAAAAAAGAGTGGGAGAAACAAGATCAAAGAGGTTACCTCCCTTCAGCCTCAAAAAGGAGATACCCCTTTAGTGATGAGGAGCTGCTAACTTGGACTATGGTCCCAAAACTGGATGCAGCAGTCGCCTCTACCTCAAAACAATCAACCTTGCCGGTAGAGGACACAGAAATATTAAAGGACCCGCTCAACCATAAAGCAGATGTCTCGCTAAAAAGGTCTTGGGAGGCAGCTACTGGCATATTTAAGCCAGCAGTGGCCAGCACTTGTACGGCCCGATCTTTGCTGGTTTGGATTGATCAGCTCGACCAGCAGATAGACCAGAAAATTTCCAGAGACAAGTTGTGAGCTGCCATTCCCTTAATCCGGGGTGCAGCAGCGTTCATAGCTAACGCTTTGGCGGACTCATTGCGCCTAGCAGCCAGGACAGCGGACTTACTGAACAATGTCAGGCGTGCCCTATGGCTCAAACGTCGGAAGGGGGACACGCAGCCCAAATACAGCTCTGTGCTATCCTTTGTGAGGGTGATTTTCTCTTCGGGAAGACCCTAGATGAGATCCTCACTAAAGCAAAGGACAGGAAAAAAGGTTTTCCTAACCCCTCTCTTCCATCCTATAAGAGGGCGTTCAGGAGACAACCATTTGGTAAGGGAAGACCAACAGAAAGTCGTTGGTCCACGAAGGAGGACAAAAACAAAGGTGCCATATTCAAGAGATTCTCCTTCCGAAAAGATAAATACTGAAAACCCAGTCCCCCCAGTAGGAGGAAGACTGAAGTTCTTTTTCCAAGAATGGGAAAAAATAACAGCCAGTTCTTGGATCCTGAACATAATTAAGCATGGGTTAATAACAGAATTTCATCATGTCCCCCATGACTCATTTATTATAACATCTCTCAACTCACCAATACAACAGGGGCCCTCGAAGTTCAGATTCGAAGCTTATCGGCCAAGAATGTATTAATCCACATTCCAAAAGAACAGAAAGGGAGATCATTTTATTCCCCTTTATTCTTGGTTCCTAAGCCTGATGGCTCATTCAGGACAATCATTAATTTAAAAAAACGATTACATTAATTTATAACCATAGATTTAAGATGGAATCAATCAGATCTACCATTAAGCTTCTTTTTCCTAAATGTATGATGGCCGGCTTAGATTTAAAAGATGCCTATTACCATCTTCCCATCCATTACAGATGTCAGAAATACCTCAGAGTGGCGGTCTCCTTCGATGGCGTCATACACCATTTCCAGTTTACAGCGATGCTATTCGGCCTCTCTTTTGCACCGCAAATCTTCATAAAGGTGATGCTGGAGGTGATGGCCTTCCTATGTCAGAAGGACACTTTGATAATTCCTTATCTTGATAACTTCTTAATAATAGGAAACTCAGCTATGCAATGCAGTAGGTGAGTAGCTGGCAGGATCTCATCCCTACAGGCACTAGGTTGGATCATAAACTTCAAGAAGTCCAGGATCGTGCCACAGTCCGTCCAGTCCTTCTTAGGTCTTCAGTTAGACTCCACAAGTCAAAAGTGACTGCTACCGCAGGTAAAGATTTCAATGATAAAAATGAAAGTTAGGGTTCCGTTTCACATAGCGACGCACCAGCGATCCCGACAACGATACGGCCTGGTAGGGATCGCTGGTGCATCGCTACATGATCGCTAGTAAGCTGCCAAACAGGCAGATCTCTTCAATGACACACCAGCGATCTCGACAATGATACGACCTGGTAAGGATCGCTGGTACATTGTAACACAGCAGCTATTCTGAATGATTCCAGCCTGCGTCCCTGAGTTCTGTGTTGCCAACGAGGTCGCTTGTCGGCGTCAAACACAGCGATGCATGCTGGCCAGCGGGACGCCGATGATGAAAAAATGGCCCAGGACATTCGAGCACGATCAGCGATATCCAGCGGGGGGGGGCGGTCGCCGCTATATGTCACATGTAGCGAGATCGCTGGCGAGATTGCTGTTGTGTCACAAAATCGGTGACGCATCAGCGATCTCGCTAGCGACCTCGCTATGTGAGACAGGGCCTTTAGAACAGCAATGGACAAACTATGCATGTCTTTGAGGGAAGCCATGCCCCTGTTAAGATCTCTTACCTCTTGTATCCCGACAGTCCGGTGGGCCCAGTTCCATACCCGGGAATTACAACACCAAATTCTCCTAGAGGAAACTCCTGCATAAGGTCATCTTGAAAAGAAAATTACCTTGTCTCAAATAGTCCTAACTTCCCTAGCATGGTGGTTAGATGACGGTCACCTATCAGGAGGGGTTCCATGGGTAATAACACTTTCTCGTATTGTAGCTACCGATGCCAGCCATTCAGGATGGGGTGCTCACATGGGGGAAGCTTTCTCCCAAGGTCGGTGGGGTATTGAAGAGCTGCAGGATTCCTCGAACTTAAAAGAATTAAGAATCACTTTCTTCCGCAGCTTTGAGGAGAACACGTGAGAATCCTTTCAGACAACACCACAGTGGTTGCATATCTGAACAAGCAAGACGGAACTCGATCAGACACTCTAATGTCTTCCGCAAGGATTTTTACCTTAGCCGAAAAACAATTGTCTCTTTTGGCTCTCCACATCAGAGGAAGAGACAATTTGGAGGCAGATTTCCTAAGCCGACACACATTACGGCAAGGAGAATGGTGTCTGAGTCGCCAAATATTCAAAAACATCGTGTCACTATGGGGCCTCCCCCAGATAGATCTCTTCACCACAAGAAAAAACAGACAAGTGCGAAAGTTCGCCTCCCTGAATGTGGCAGAATACCCGGAAATTCTAGATGCTCTTCAAGACCCTTGGCAGTTCAATCTGGCATATGCCTTCCCTCCAACTATAATTTTTTGGCATATCCCCTCCAGTGGCAGAAGGCCTTGGACAGGACACTTATGCCCAAGTTTTTGCACTTGAGCTCGAAATTTCATGATGGACTCAAGGCGATGGGAGACAGACTGGATAATGGCTTCAACCTTATGAAGACACTCATCCAGGATGTCAACCGAAGCCTTGACCAAGTGAAAGCCGACCTCCAGAGGCCAGCACATCACTTTTTCAATCAAATTGCACAGGGCATGTCGGAACACCTTACTCCTGATCTCCAGCTGAATGTTATGCAGGCCTGCAATGCTGCTTACATGCAGCCTATGCAGCAGACTCAGTATTTTCAGCAGTCAGCGGTGGCATTTCCCCCTGTGCCATCACTAACACGTTTGACCTCAATGCCAAGCTCTGCTGCATACCACTGCATAGCCACCACCATTCCAAGCCCTGCCGGACACCACTACAGAGCCACCACCATGCCGAGTGCTGTTGGACAGCCCACCGCCACCACCATGCCAAGTGCTGCTCCTGCTTGGACATCCTCCACCACCACCAGCATGCAGCAGCACCCGGACCCTGATTGGACATCCTCCACCACCACCAGCATGCAGCAGCAGTACCTGGACCCTGCCAGGACCTTCACCACCACTACCACCACCACCAGCATGCATCAGCACCATGTCACAGCAGCAGCACCCGGACCCTGCCAGGCCGTCCACCAGGACCAGGCCACAGGAAGACAACACACCCAGGCTCCCCAGAAACCAGCACAGATCCCAACAAAAGATGAAAATAACCAGGACTCTCACACTCCCTCCCCCCTCACCTCCCAATGTGTCTGTGATGTCAGGTTTGTATCTCCCTTATAGTGTGTCTCTCCTATCCCATGCCTTCAGTACCATCCATGACCTCCCTGACCCCACTAGTTTGATCACCCCTTCTCCTGCAACCCCTGTGTCGTCTTTACCCAGCCAGGCGTCCCAACTCAACACTCCCCTGGTTACGTCACTCTACCCCCAGCCGCCGCAGTTAATTTTTTATTTTTGCAAATAAATTTATTGTCTTTTTGCCCCCAATACTGTTTGGTTATTTGTGTATTTCGCATCCGGCAACACACACCGTGTGCCATAAAAACACTGCGCCGTACACTTTAAGTATTTGACACCACATAGTTCCAGGAGTGACACAGCTTGAAAAATGAAGCTTGGCCTCTTGTGTCTGTGGAGCAATGAGTTGTCAAAAACTGATATGACTTGTATTTTCTCCAGCATCTCTTCAGTCTGCTTAATGTATGTGACGCAGACTGAAGAGACAATGGAGGTAATACAAGGTATATCTATACTCACCTGGCCACCTGTCAGAAATAGTGAATTCAGGATGCACAAAACACCAGCATCCTGAATTAACTATTTCTGACACCTGGCCTGGTGAGTATAGATATGCCTTGTATTACCTCCATTGTCTCTGCAGTCAACTTAATCTATTTAAAACAGACTGAAGAAACAATGGAAGTCATACAAGGGTATATCTATACTCACCTGAACAGTGTCAGAAATAGTGAATTCATGATGCTGGGTTTTTAAGCATCATGAACTCACTATTTCTGACACATGGCCTAGTGAATATATAAATTATCTCTTCAGTCTACGTTATCTATTTAAAACAAACTGAAGAGACGATGGAGGTCATACAAAGCATATCTATACTCACCAGGCCATGTGTCAGAAATAGTGACTTCATGATGCTTAAAAACTCAACATCATGAATTCACTATTTCTGACACCTGTTCAGGTGAGTATAGATATGCATCTATGACCTCCATCGTCTCTTCAGTCTGTTTTAAGTAGATTACGTAAACTGAAGAGACAATGGAGGTAATACAAGGCATACTGTATCTATACTCACCAGGCTATTTTTCAGAAATAGTGAATTCAGGATGCTGGGTTTTGTACATCCTGAATTCACTATTTCTGACAGCTGGCCAGGTGAGTATAGATATGCTTTGTATTACCTCCAGCATCTCTTCCATTTACGTAATCTATTTGACGCAGACTGAAAAGACGATGCAGGTCATACAATGCATATCTATACTCACCTGGACAGGTGTAAGAAATAGTGAATTTATGATGCTGGGTTTTTGTGCATCATGAACTCACTATTTCTGACACATGGCCTGGTGAGTATAGATATGCCGTGTATTATACCTCCATCGTCTCTTCAGTCTGCATCCAATAGATACTGCAGAAGAGATGCAGGATGTAATGATGTCAACTACCATACCACTCACATAATAAGTGGTTTTGAGAGGAAAGACATAGGAGACTCGGTACAGGTAGAAAAAAACGTTAATTATTAACATTAAACATTAGGAACATTTTGAACATAACTGGTACATACCCAAACCCAACAGAACATTGTACACCATATCATCTTGCCATTCCACACGTCCGATTTCAGAAACAAAGAACGCAGCAAATTTGTCCCTCTTGTGAGCAACTTCAACTGTTGACCGAAGAGGGTGATGCTGGTAATCTGGCAATGGGTTTGCAACTGGTTCACCCAGTTTAATATTGGGTCGCTCCTTAGCCTTTATGTAATTGTGGAGAACCACACAGGCTTTGACCACCTCATCCACTGTCTCCATTTTTAGATTAACCCCTTCACCCCCAAGGGTGGTTTGCACGTTCATGACCGGGCCAATTTTTACAATTCTGACCACTGTACCTTTATGAGGTCATAACTCTGGAACACTTCCATGGATCCCGGTGATTCTGACATTGTTTTCTCGTGACATATTGTACTTCATGTTAGTGGTAAAATTTCATTCAAATAACTTGCGTTTATTTGTGAGAAAAACGGAAATTTGGCAAAAATTTTGAAAATTTCGCAATTTTCCAACTTTGAATTTTTATGCCCTTAAATCACAGAAATACGGCACACAAAAAACTTGATAACTAACATTTCCCACATGTTTACTTTACATCAGCACAATTTTGGAACCAAAATTTTTTTTGTTAGGAAGTTATAAGGGTTAAAAGTTGACCAGCGATTTCTCATTTTTACAACACCATTTTATTTTTAGGACCACATCACATTTGAAGCCACTTTGAGGGGTCTATATGATAGAAAATACCCAAAAGTGACACCATTCTAAAAACTGCACCCCTTAAAGTTCTCAAAACCACATTCAAGAAGTTTATAAACCCTTTAGGTGCGTCACAGGAATTTTTTTGAATATTTAAAAAAAAATGAACATCTAACTTTTTTTCATAAAAAAAATACTTCAGGTTCAATTTTTTTTATTTTACCAAGGGTAACAGGAGAAATTGGACTGCAAAAGTTATTGTGCAATTTGTCCTGAGTACGCAGATACCTGATATGTGGGGGGGAACCACTGTTTCGGTGCATGGCAGAGCTCAGAATGGAAGGAGCGCCGTTTGACTTTTTCAATGCAAAATTGGCTGGAATTCAGATTGGACGCCATGTCACGTTTGGAGAGTCCCTGATGTACCTAAACAGTGGAAACCCCCTACAGGTGACCCCATTTTGGAAACTAGACCCCCCAAGGAACTTATCTAGATATGTGGTGAGAACTTTGAACCCACAAGGGCTTTACAGAAGTTTATAACGTACAGTGGTACAATTAAAAAATCATATTTTTTCCACAAAAATGATCTTTTCACCCCAATTTTTATTTTCCCAAGGGTAACAGGACCCTAAAAGTTATTGTGCAATTTGTCCTGAGTACGCTGATACCCCACATGTGGGGGTAAACCACTATTTGGGCGCATGGCAGAGCTCGGAAGGGAAGCAGCGCCATTTGACGTTTTTGGCTGGAATTGAGATCGGACACCATGTCGCGTTTGGAAAACCCCTGATGTACCAAAACAGTGGAAACCCCCCACAAATGACACCATTTTGGAAACTAGACCCCCTAAGGAACTTATCTAGATGTGTGGTGAGAACTTTGAACCCCCATGGGCTTCACAGAAGTTTATAACATAAAGCCATACAATTAAAAAAATCATATTTTTTCCACAAAAATGATCTTTTCACCCTCAATTCTTATTTTTCCAAGGGTAACAGGACCGTAAAAGTTATTGTGCAATTTGTCCTGAGTACGCTGATACCCCACATGTGGGGGTAAACCACTATTTGGGCGCATGGCAGAGCTCGGAAGGGAAGCAGCGCCATTTGACGTTTTTGGCTGGAATTGAGATCGGACACCATGTCGCGTTTGGAAAACTCCTGATGTACCAAAACAGTGGAAACCCCCCACAAATGACACCATTTTGGAAACTAGACCCCCTAAGGAACTTATCTAGATGTGTGGTGAGCACTTTGACCCCCCCAGTGCTTCACAGAAGCTTATAATGCCCGGGCGTGAAAATAAAAAATTTGTATTTTTTCCACAAACATGATTTTTAGTCACCATTTTTTTATTTTCCCAAGGGTACCAGGAGAAATTGGACCCCAAAAGTTGTTGTCCAATTTGTCCTGAGTATGCTGATACCCCATATGTGGGAGAAAACTACTGTATGGGCACACGTCGGGGCTCAGAAGGGAATTAGTGACATTTTCGAATGCAGACTTTGATGGAATGGTCTGCGGGTGTCATGTTGCCTTTGGAGAGCCCCTAATGTACCTAAACAGTGGAAACTCCCCACAAGTGACCCCATTTTGGACACTAGACCCCCCACGGAACTTATCTAGATGTGTGGTGAGCACTTTGAACCCCCAAGTGCTTCACAGAAGTTTATAACACTCGGACGAGAAAATAAAAAAATCATTTTTTTCCACAAAAATGATATTTTTGCCCCCAATTTTTTATTTTCCTAAGGGTAACAGGAGAAATTGGACCCCAAAAATTGTTTTGCAATTTGTCCTGAGTAGGTTGATACCCTACATGTGGGGTAAAACACTGTTTGGGCGCATGGCAGAGCTTGGAAGGGAAGGAGCAACATTTGACTTTTTCAACTCAGAATTGGCTGGAATTGAGATCAGACGCCATGTTGCATTTGGAGAGCCCCTGATGTGCCCAAACAGTGGAAACCCCCCAATTATAACTCCAACCCTAACCCCAACACACCCCTAACCCCAGCCCTAACCCTAGCCCTAACCCTAACCCTAACGGGAAAATGGAGATAAATACTTTTTTTTAAATTTTATTATTTTTCCCTAACTAAGGGGGTGATAACGGGGGGTTTGATTTACTATTTATGGCGGTTTTTATATTTGGCAGCTGTCGCACGCTAAAAGACGCTTTTTATTGTAAAAATAGTTTTTGCATCACCACATATTGAGAGCTCTAATTTTTCCGTATTTTGACCCATCGAGTCATGTGAGGTCTTATTTTTTGCGGGACGAGTTGACATTTTTATTGGTACCATTTTCGGACACGTGACATTTTTTGATCGCTTTTTATTCCGATTTTTGGGACGCAGAATGAACAAAAACCAGCGTTTCATGAATTTCTTTTGGGGGGTGCGTTTACACCGTTCCGCGTGCGGTAAAATTGATAATGCGGTTTTATTCTTTGGGTCAGTACGGTTACAGCAATACCTCATTTAGGTCATTTTTTTATGTTTTTGTCAGTTTTATGCAATGAAAACTATTTTATATAAAAAATAATTATTTTTGCATCGCTTTATTCTGCGAGCTATAACTTTTTTATTTTTTCGCTGATGATGCTGTGTGGTGGCTCGTTTTTTGCGGGACAAGATGACGTTTTCAGCGGTACCATGGATATTTATATTCGTCTTTTTGATCGCGCGTTATTACACTTTTTGTTTGGCGGTATGATAATAAATCATTATTTTTTGCTTCGTTTTTTATTTTTATTTTTTAAGGGGTTCGCTAAAGGGGTTAACTAATGGGACAGTTTTATAGGGCGGGTCATTACGGACGCGGCGATACCTAATATGTGTACTTTTATTGTTTGTTTTTTTTATTATTTCCAAAAAATGGATTTATTGGGGGAATATTTTTTTTTTTTTTCTAATTTATTTGGCGATTTTTTTTTAATTATTTTAACACTTTTTTTTATTTTTTTTTTACTTTATTAAATAGTCCCAGGTGGGACATCACTGTCCTGTGACAGATCGCTGATCTGTCACATCACAGATCACTGTGACAGATCAGCGATCTGACACAGGCACTGCAGAAGGCTTCCTCATGCCTGCGCTTTGCAGGCACTGAGGAAGCCAGCTTCCTCAGGCCCCCGCTGCCATCTTGGATTCGGGGGCCTGGAGGAAAGGAGCCCCCCGCAGCAGCGCTGCACATTGCGCTGCCGTGGGGGGCTCAGGGAAGCACGGAGGGAGCCCCTTCCCTGCCGATGCTTCCCTTTAACCCCCGGTACACCGCGTTCATGTTTGATCGCGGTGTGCAAGGGGTTAACGTGTCGGGGGCAGTCCCTGACCGCCCCTGACACATTGTGCCGGGTGTCAGCTGTGATAATCAGCTGACACCCGGCCGCGATCAGCGGCGCTCACCACGTGGGCGCCGCTGATCGCGCTAGACGTACTATCCCGTCCATGGGCATAGGGGCCCGGGTCCCATGGACGGGATAGTACGTCTCATGTCAGGAAGGGGTTAATGGCTGTCCCAAGAATGCGCCATTTTGAGACAAGAATCCCAAAGGAGCACTCAACTGTTCTTCGGCCCTGGTCAGTCTGTAGTTAAAAATCCTTTTAGTGTGGTTCAACTCCCGACTGAAATATGGCTTCAGTAGGTTTTCACACATCTGAAAGACCTCATCCCCAACCATAACAAATGGCATCGGTGGGCCTTGAGTGTTGGGGAGAGGTCGTGGCAAGGGTAAATTAAACTTTTTTCCAAACAAACGTCTGCCCATATTACAATTTTTAAGAGTCTGGGAGTCATTGCCACGGCCAAAAGCTCCAATGTCCACGGCGATAAAGCGACAGTCCGCATCTGCTATGGCCATGAGCACTACAGAAAAATATTTTTTGTAGTTAAAGTACTCCGATCCGGTTCTGGCGGGTTTGGTAATCCGTATGTGCTTTCCATCCACTGCTCCCAAACAGTTGGGGAAATTACACACTCGCCAGAATTTGTCGGCAATTTCCATCCACATTTCCGTGGTGGATAGGGGGATAAATTCACCCCAGAGAACGTTCCACAAAACCCGGCAGGTGTCCGCAACAATTCCAGAGAGGGTGGAAATTCCTAGCCGGTACTCAAAATGGAGTGATGAAAGTGTCTCTCCGGTAGCCAGGAATCTGCCAAACAGAGAAAGAAAAAAATTAAGATGCTAAACAGATAAAGTTGAAAAAAATTAATAAAAGGCAGAACAATAATAATTATGACAGGTATTTGGTTATAATTATTACGTACCTTAATGTGACCAGGAGACGTTCCTCTGCAGGAATCGCTCTATGGAGCTGGGTGTCCTGTCTCCAGATGGCTCCTTGGACACGACCAAGCAAATCCTGGAAGGTCTTTTGAGACATCCTGGTATATTCTGGAAATTTTTACCGGGTTGGCATTAAGCTCGCTGTATAGGGTGTGGTAGACTCTCCGGCTCTCCCGGACTTCAATAATGGGGTGTCTCCAATAATGCCGATGCCATCTTCTCCGTCTTTCTCTATTTCTTTGTTGCTCACAAGCAAACGCATAGGCAAGAAACAGCTTTATACTTATATCCAAGTTGAAATAAAAGTTCTCCATGCGAATATCCATCATGACACAGGAAACTGGAGCAAAATCTTAAGATTTCAGCTGTTCAAGGGTCTATATAAAGATATCCCACAACACACGCCCACTCTTGTCCCATTGGTGGTGTCTGTTTATCTAGAATTTTCTCCTGTAAAATTTTCCACTATGCGCACAAAAAACACAAACGCATGCAAAACTCATGTAAAAGCTGCATTTTTTTTACCACAAGCTGATGAGTCTAAAAACAGCAGCGTTTGCATGCGGTTTTTCATGTGTTTGAGGTTGCGGAACATACGCTACGGATTCAACCGCAAATGTGAAACTAGCCTTACAAAGTTGAAAGTTGACTACCACAAAAATTTATACCAGGATATGGAGAAAATTCCTAGGGTTCCACACAGATCCCGACTCTAGAGAAATTCCAATTGTACCCATCCTAGAATTCCTACGAAAGGGAAGAGATTTAGGGCTATCTGTCAATACATTGAAGGTCCTGCTCTATCTGCTCTAGGGGCCCTTTATAGCTATAACGTTGCAGGCAACAGATGGATATCCAGATTCATCACCGCCTGTGAACGGATTAACCCGGTCCACATATCTAGAGTTCCCCCCTGGGACTTAAACCTGGTCCTGGATGCCTTAACAGGGACCCCCTTTGAACCATTAGATTCAGTATCACTTAAATACCTATCTCTAAAGACGGTGCTTTTAGTGTCACTAACTTCAGCAAGGAGAGTCAGCAACATCCAGGCACTATCTATAGATCCTCCATTCCTATTAACATTTCAGGATCAGTTGATATTAAAACCAGAGCCCTCATATCTACCAAAAGTAGTAGGGAGATTTCACAGATCACAGGAAATCCATCTCCCCTCGTTCTTTAGTGACCCTTCCACTCCAGAGGAAGAAAAATTCCACACCCTAGACATGAAAAGAGTAGTGCTAAAATACATTGAGAGTTCTATGAGCTGGAGGAAGTGTAGGGCTCTGTTTATATACTTCCAAGGACGAAAGAAGGGATATGGAGTCACAAGAGGTACCCTATCCCGATGGATTATGGATGCGATCTGTCTGGCATGCTCCGTGAGAAATAAAGATCCTCCGGAGGGTATCAGGGCACATTGCACCAGAGCTATGGCTCCTTCCACGTTTTGTAACCACTACAGGCTCGATTTATCATCCTCCTCTGACCTAGCCTTTGGTAAAGCTGTCAAAAGCACGGTGGTCCCTCCCATGTGAAGGTCTCTGAAAGTCTCTCCAGTGGGTGCTGTCATGGAGAAGGGTAAAAAGCCGGATTACTTACCGGTAATGCTCTTTTAATGAGTCCACAACAGCACCCACTCACTTCCCTCCCTGAAATTATCATGGCACATATACACTTACTTAGATATAGAGTTGATAAGTTAAAACATTAAAGCATATTGTTTGCCTATAACTGGCGGTCCTCTGAAATCCAACTGATGAGGAGAGGCGGACCGCCCCTTTTATTTCTGCAGGTTTCCTGTTCCTATGAGCGGATCCCTCTCTCCAGTGGGTGCTGTCGTGGACTCGAGCATTACCGGTAAGTAATCAGGCTTTTCATCTTATTAGTTAGTCCAAGCCAACTATTAATATCTTATTGTGAGGGATGAGGGAAACTCCATTTTGGATTTATTAATTCAGGCCCAATATATTGTCCAGAGATCTTCCTCCACTCCTGAAGTGGCCTTCACTCTTGAGATAAGTACACAAATCCTCAAAAGAACAGAACTTCACCATTTGGACAGAAAATTAGAGACCACGTGTTAATGAAGGCAAGGAGGAGCAGAGCTGGACCCCCTGCTGTTTTTTGTGCAAGGCGGCCAACATCAATGGAAGCTCTAGACCGAGCGTCACCAACACCTAGAGGTGAATTATGAGAGTACCATGAAATCGTAAACACTTGTGCACCGACACCTAGAGAGGAATTATGAGAGTACCATGCATCTCAGGGGTAAGTCCAATATAAAACCAGAACCCTGGGAGCCCTCCACACGCACTCCTGCATCTCATCTTTCTTTAGCGGTCCCAGATACTGAGCAATCGAGAATAGCTCTCCAGAACCACTTAGCCACATCGGTCCAGTCCCAACAAACCCGTTTAGACGTCAGTTGTCCCATTTGGACCTCCCACTAGGAAGTTCTGACCCATCCTAGATATTGGGACTTATTTCAGCTAGGAGGTCAAGGGAGAATTCAGTCCAACCCAGAGGGGCGGTGGCGAATATGGGAGGGGAGCTAGGGGTTAAAAGCTGGCTACACACCTTTATCCATTGTCATTGTTCTGCCATGGAATCCGCATCACATCACGCGTGGAGACGAACCAGAAACTAAGAAGGTGCCTGTGGATATGAGAGCTTCCTTCACAAGTTATACGGAACGGTAGCATGAAACATATAGCTACCTGCTATCCCCAATCTGTACTTCTGGCTGTAATATCTGTATATTACTCTTTATATATTTGTAGTATCTAGTGCTCCTTTCGGCAAATAAAATATCAATTAATTTTGGGCTGCTCTTTGATCTCGAAACCCAATTTCCCATGTCCATGAGTCCGTGTAAGGATCTGAACTGTTTACCTGTTCTGCCCTTAGTTCTGTTGGACTTTGCACTTACCTGAGATGGAGTTAATGGCTTCATGGGGGCCATCTTGTTTCCTGTTTACTTGGTCTTGTCCTTAGTTCTGCTGGACTTTGCCCTTACCTGAGATGGAGTTAATGGCTTCACGGGGGCCATCTTGTTTCCTATTTGAGATGTCGTGATTCCTGTCTGCTGCATATATAAAGGACTCTGCACACTTTACAGTGCTTGAGTATCTTGTACCTCACCTGCTACCAAGCTAGAAGGACTACTATCTTGCTTGTCTCTTCGGTTCCTCGGGATACCCCGCTTGATTCAGGATTCATGTTCCATTTGAAAGACTCTGTTGCTTTGGACCTGCTCTGCACCCACCTCCGCTGCGATTGGCTCTCTGCTTGGAGCCCACTCCGGGCTCCGGACCTCTGGATCCTGCGTTCCCGGATTTGAATGTGCATTATTGGTCTGTACTGATAACCTCTCCTATTCCTGAATCTACCTGATGCTTTAAACCACTGTTCTTTCCATCTGTTATCTGAAGCTTGTTTCTCTACAATATATATATATACACTCACTGGCCACTTTATTAGGTACACCTGTCCAACTGTGTGTTAAGACTTAATTTCTAATCAGCCAATCACATGGCGGCAACTCAGTGCATTTAGGCATGTAGACATGGTCAAGACAATCTCCTGCAGTTCAAACCGAGCATCAGTATGGGGAAGAAAGGTGATTTGAGTGCCTTTGAACGTGGCATGATTGTTGGTGCCAGAAGGGCTGGTCTGAGAATTTCAGAAACTGCTGATCTACTGGGATTTTCACGCACAACCATCTCTAGGGTTTACAGAGAATGGTCGGAAAAAGAAAAAAAATCCAGTGAGCGGCAGTTCTGTGGCCGGAAATGCCATGTTGATGCCAGAGGTCAGAGGAGAATGGGCAGACTGGTTCGAGCTGATAGAAAGGCAACAGTGACTCAAATTGCCACCCGTTACAACCAAGGTAGGCAGAAGAGCATCTCTGAACGCACAGTGCGTCGAACTTTGAGGCAGATGGGCTACAGCAGCAGAAGACCACACTGGGTACCACTCCTCTCAGCTAAGAACAGGAAACTGAGGCTACAATTTGCACAAGCTCATCGAAATTGGACAGTAGAAGATTGGAAAAACGTTGCCTGGTCTGATGAGTCTCGATTTCTGCTGCGACATTCGGATGGTAGGGTCAGAATTTGGCGTAAACAACATGAAAGCATGGATCCATCCTGCCTTGTATCAACGGTTCAGGCTGGTGGTGGTGGTGTCATGGTGTGGGGAATTTTTTCTGGGCACTCTTTGGGCCCCTTGGTACCAATTGAGCATCGTTGCAACGCCACAGCCTACCTGAGTATTGTTGCTGACCATGTCCATCCCTTTATGACCACAATGTACCCAACATCTGATGGCTACTTTCAGCAGGATAATGCGCCATGTCATAAAGCTCGAATCATCTCAGATTGGTTTCTTGAACATGACAATGAGTTTACTGTACTCAAATGGCCTCCTCAGTCACCAGATCTCAATCCAATAGAGCATCTTTGGGATGTGTGGTGGAACAGGAGATTCGCATCAGGGATGTGCAGCCGACAAATCTGCGCCAACTGTGTGATGCCATCATGTCAATATGGTCCAAAATCTCTGAGGAATGCTTCCAGCACCTTGTTGAATCTCTGCCACGAAGAATTGAGGCAGTTCTGAAGGCAAAAGGGGGTCCAACCCCTTACTAGCATGGTGTACCTAATAAAGTGGCCAGTGAGTGTATATATTACATTGAAATCTGAAATATCGTGTCCTTGCCTTCACTCTGACCCACGTCCCCGATCTCCATAGAACATTGTAATAATCGTATGACAGTCCGGCTAGTACGTATATGCTACCTGGGGTTGGTTTCTGAACTGATATATGCTTGTTAATGGACCAGGCTTATATCTAATGAGTAGTGATGAGAGAGTATACTCCTTGCTCATGTTTTCCAGAGCATGCTTGGGTGTCCTCCGAGTATTTTAGCATGCTCGGAGAGTTAGTTTCTGTTGACGCAGCTGCATGATTTCTGGCGCTGGACAGCCTGAATACATGTGAGGAATGCCTGATTGTTAGGGAATCTCCACAAATATTCAGGCTGTCCAGCAGCTGCAAATTATGCAGCTGAGACGACGAAAACTAAATCTCCGAGCATGCCAAAATATTCGGAGGACACCCGAGTAGGCTTGGGGAAAACCCGAGCAACGAGTAAACTCGCTCATCACTACTAACGAGGAACGTGGTGGCAGCATACCGTCCTGGTGTTATTGGGAGTTCCTGGCAGTGATGGACCGGAGGTTTATATATATGTTTCCGGTCTGGGAGTGGTGGTATAAATACTGCCCTCACTGCAGAGTGCCCCCTATAACCAGAGCATGACAGGGCAACATCTCCGGCGACTACTTATCCTGGGTGCAGTTCCCTGACTGACCTGAGGGTAAGGGAGGTGCCAGAGAGCTGTGACTGTGTAAGCTCCATCACAGATTTTCCATATCCCCCCCCCCCCGGCTCTTCTCTCTTGTGTTTTCTTTACACATACAGCATATGATTACCGTATATATAAGTCAAGGCACCTTACTTTACCACAAAAAACTGGGAAAACGTAGTGACTCGAGTATAAGCCGGGTACTCATACCCATCTCATCCCCATCCTGGTATGCATGGCCCCCTCATCTCTAGCCTGGTTTGCATGGCCCCCATCAGAAAAAACTTTAAAAAAAAAAATAAACCATTCTACTTTCAGTTCCTTCTTTGCTCCCTCGCAGCATCTTGTTCCGATGCCTTTAGCTGCAGGGCGATCACGCGAGTTAGCCGCAGCAGCCAGTTCTTGCCTCCCTCATGTTGAATCCTGACTTGAGTATAAGCCAAGGGGGGGCTTTTTCAGGATTAAAATATGTTAAAATACTCGACTTATACTCTAGTATATGCTGTAAATATGGACAAATCAATTTGATGTGAGTCAAACACGTGTAACATTTTATGATAGTTACAGGTCCCGGTGAATTCAAACTATTTGCAATCAAGATGCAGAAACCGCTAAAACAATTATAACCGCCATTATACACACTGTAGAACAGTGATTTTCAACCTTTTTTGAGCCGCGGCACACTTTTTATACGTAAAAAATCCCGGGGCACACCACCAGCCAAAATGGCACAAAATGACACTAAAACAGTACATATTATACATATAGTTAATAATATAGATTCTAAATGTATTTTTACTCACTCAGTGTGAAACCTGGGCCTTAAAAAGCAGCTCTTGTGGTGATAAGAAGCCGATTTAAAACCCCCAAGAGTGAACTTCGTGAGAGCTGTATGTGTGTAATAATGACTTATATTACTACGGTCTGCATTTCCTGCTTGAATTGACACTAGTGACGTAGCACTCAGCTTTCTCTATAAGTAGAATAGAGCCGGCTGCAAAGTGCTACGAGCTATGCCACTAGAGTCAATTCAAGCAGGACATGACTGCTGAAGACCGGCAAAATATCATTTATTATTCCACACATACAGCTCTCACGGAGTTCACTCTTGGGGGTTTTAAATCAGCTTCTTATCACCACAAGAGCTGCTTTTTAAGCCCTCAAGAGTGAAATATGCCTGGCAGAGGTCCTTTCAATAAATTATTTATTTTAAAAAAGTTAAATAAAAAAGGATAACCCCCTCATATATACAATCCCATGTAACCTCATACATACAGTCCCATGTATTCCCATATATACAGTATATACAGTCCCATGTAAAGTCATACATACAGTCCCACGTATATGAGCCACATAATTATCAGCATATACCATATATATATATAGTATATGAGCTGGCGCTTGTACTCCAGCCTCATGGCCATAGTATTTCTCATTGTACCCCTTTATATTGCAGTATATGAGCCACATAATTATCCCTTTCTTTTAGTAATATGCCCCATCATTATCCCCTTCTTTTAGTAATATGCCCCATCATTATAACCTTCTTGTAGTAATATGCCCCATCATAATCCCCTTCATGTAGAAATTGCCCATTCCACTACCTCCATCATTTCCTTCTCCCCACCACCCCATTATTGCCCTTTCGACAACCCCATCATTGCCCTCTCCCCACCACCGCCTTCTTATCACCCCCATCACCGCCTTCTCCATTGCCCTCTCCCCATCACCGCCTTCTCCATGACTCCCATCATTGCTTCTCATCACATCCATCAACTCACCTACACACGCACACAAACACACACCTCTCACCTAGACACACACACACACCCCTCACCTCTCCTCACCGGCAGCTTCCTCTCACTGGCACAGCAGCCGCGGGGCTGAATGATGATGTCATCCAGCCGCGCCGCTGACTGCTGTGTCAGGGAGGAAGCGACACAGGAACACGGGACTGCTGCCTCTCCGACCCGCCGCCCTGCTTGCCTCCACATGGCTAATTTGCATCGCATGTAAATTAGCCATGCGGACACGCGGCACACCCGACCATGTGTCGCGGCACACTAGTGTGCCGCGGAACACTGGTTGAAAACCACTGCTGTAGAAGATTGAATCATCCACAAAAGGCTCATATGTCCTCAAGTGTGACTGCTGAGCTTTCCCATACTGTCTTGTAGTCATCACGTTACATAGTACTGCGCAATGCAAAGGTGACATCAACCCCAATACTATCACCCCACTTGCCATCGCACCAGGGCAAGTCGGAAGTGCAAGGCTAAGTGCCAGGATTGATGCATTTTACAGATACAACTTTTATGGGGCAGCTGAGAGATGATGTCTTTACGCTGGGAGAGGACCAATATCCATTGCCATTTCTTAGGCTGTCTGTCTGTCTAATCTTTGCTGGCTATTAATTATAGGGAGACTACGTCATTTTGGGGTGAGAGTCCCCTATTTTAATAACTAGGAAAGGCTAAGTATACAGTTTTGAGCTTATAATAATAGCCTGGGAAGCTCCATGGGTATTACCCTCTTCCCTGCCTATAAATATCTGCTCCCAGCTGTGTGCTTTCCCTCTGCTGGCTAATAAAATATCATCTTATCATCCCATTTTTTTCATAAAATAATTTAAGTAAAAAAATATATGCACAGTAGAGTTGAGCGACTTTGGTCGGATCGGGTTTCGTGAAACCCGACTGAAACAAAATTTGTTTCAGATGAAACTGGTCCGACTAGGGCAAAAAAAGTCGGAGTTTCATCCGAAACCTGACCCCAATGCAAGTCAATGGGGAATAAAAGTCGGCATTGAGTGGATGAATGTCATCCGCTCAATGCCGACTTTTATTCCCCATTGACTTGCATTGGGGTCGGCTTTCAGACGAAACTCCGACTTTTTTTTGCCCTAGTCAGACATGTTTCATCTGAAACAAATTTTGTTTCAGTCGTCACTAGTGTTGAGCATTCCGATACCGCAAGTATCGGGTATCGGCCGATACTTGCTGTATCGGAATTCCGATACCGACTTCCGATATTTTTTCAATATCGGAATTCGGCATCGGAATCGGAAGTTCAGTTGATTGACGGCCTGACGTCATCATGATGCGCGGTGTGTGCGCATCATGATGCGCCGTCATTTCGGGCCTTCCGGGGGTCTCTGCCGGCCTGCCGGGGGGCTGTGCCGGCCTGCCGGGGGGCTGTGTGGACTGCCCGGGGTCTCTGCCGGCCTGCCGGGGGGCTGTGCCGGCCTGCCGGGGGGCTGTGCACCCTGTGGGGGTCTGTACCGGCCTGCCGGGGGGCTGTGCCGGCCTGCCGGGGGGCTGTGCTGATGTCCGGGGGTCTGTGCAAGCATCGTCCGATGGGACTACAAGTCCCATCGGGCGATGCCTGCTACCATGACAGTGATTGACACATTAGCCAATGATGGGACAGTAGTAGTCCCATCATCCGGCTAATGTGTTAAATGTTAAAAAAAAAAAAAAAAAAAAAAAAAAATACTACATACATACTACATGCTACATACATACTACATATATACTACATACATACTACATACATACTACATGCATGCTACATACATACTACATATATACTACATACATACTACATACATACTGCATGCTACATACATACTACATACATACTACATACATACTACATGCATGCTACATATATACTACATGCTACATACATACCACATACATACTACATGCATGCTACATATATACTACATGCATGCTACATACATACTACATATATACTACATGCATGCTACATACATACTACATGCTACATGCATGCTACATACATACTACATACATGCTACATATATACTACATACATACTACATATATACTACATGCATGCTACATATATACTACATACATGCTACATATATACTACATGCATGCTACATATATACTACATACATACATACTACATACATACTACATACATGCTACATATATACTACATACATACTACATATATACTACATACATGCTACATACATACTACATACATACTACATATATACTACATGCATGCTACATATATACTACATGCTACATACATACCACATACATACTACATACATGCTACATATATACTACATGCATGCTACATACATACTACATATATACTACATGCATGCTACATACATACTACATGCTACATGCATGCTACATACATACTACATACATACTACATGCTACATACATACCACATATATACTACATACATACAATACATTCATACAATACATACATAGACATACAGTACATATAACATAGAGTAACATACTTACCAATACTTGTCACATTGTTCCCCAAAGCCATTGTCTTTCCGGAATAAATATTAACATAACAAACCACAAAAATACTCACCCACGATCCGAAGCAGTCCACGAGTGTGTCCCACGACGATCTTGGGTAGAGAACTGCAGCATCAGATGATGCTGCCGTTCTCTACGGGCTGCAGGAATCCAATGACGGAAGGTAGGTATCCTTCCGCACTGTATTCCTCCGCCACTTAAAAAAAAAAAAGTCCCTAGTCTCACTTTATGCCATTGCTGTGTGGGAAATTCCCACACAGCAATGGCATAAAGTGAGACTAGGGACTTTTTTTTTTTTTAAGTGGCGGAGGAATACAGTGCGGAAGGATACCTACCTTCCGTCATTGGATTCCTGCAGCCCGTAGAGAACGGCAGCATCAGCTGATGCTGCAGTTCTCTACCCAAGATCGTCGTGGGACACACTCGTGGACTGCTTCGGATCGTGGGTGAGTATTTTTGTGGTTTGTTATGTTAATATTTATTCCGTAGACGACAATGGCTTCGGGGAACAATGTGACAAGTATTGGTAAGTATGTTACTCTATGTTATATGTACTGTATGTCTATGTATGTATTGTATGAATGTATTGTATGTATGTAGTATATATGTGGTATGTATGTAGCATGTAGTATGTATGTAGCATGCATGTAGCATGTAGTATGTATGTAGCATGCATGTAGTATATATGTAGTATGTATGTAGCATGCATGTAGTATATATGTAGCATGCATGTAGTATGTATGTGGTATGTATGTAGTATATATGTAGTATGTATGTAGTATATATGTAGCATGTATGTAGTATGTATGTAGCATGCATGTAGCATGTAGTATGTATGTAGCATGCATGTAGTATATATGTAGTATGTATGTAGCATGCATGTAGTATATATGTAGTATGTATGTAGTAAATATGTAGCATGTATGTAGTATATATGTAGCATGCATGTAGCATGTAGTATGTATGTAGCATGCATGTAGTATATATGTAGTATGTATGTAGCATGCATGTAGTATATATGTAGCATGCATGTAGTATATATGTAGTATGTATGTAGTATATATGTAGCATGTATGTAGTATGTATGTAGCATGCATGTAGCATGTAGTATGTATGTAGCATGCATGTAGCATGTAGTATGTATGTAGCATGCATGTAGTATATATGTAGTATGTATGTAGCATGCATGTAGTATATATGTAGTATGTATCATGTAGTATGTATGTAGCATGCATGTAGTATATATGTAGCATGCATGTAGTATATATGTAGTATGTATGTTGCATGTAGTATGAATGTAGCATGTATGTAGTATGTAGTATGAATGTAGCATGTATGTAGTATGTAGTATGAATGTAGCATGTAATTTTTTTTTTTTTTTTTTTTTACATTTAACACATTAGCCGTATGATGGGACTACTACTGTCCTATCATTGGCTAATGTGTCAATCACTGTCATGGTAGCAGGCATCGCCAGATGGGACTTGTAGTCCCATCGGACGATGCCTGCACAGACCCCCGGAGCCTGCACAGACCACCGGCAGGCCGGCACAGCCCCCCGGCAGGCCGGCACAGCCCCCCGGAGCCTGCACAGACCACCGGCAGGCCGGCACAGACCACCGGAGCCTGCACAGACCCCCTGGCAGGCCGGCACAGCCCCCCGGCAGGCCGGCACAGCCCCCCGGAGCCTGCACAGACCACCGGCAGGCCGGCACAGACCACCGGAGCCTGCACAGACCCCCTGGCAGGCCGGCACAGCCCCCCGAAAGGCCCGTACAGACCCCAGAGAGGCTGTACAAGGGCAGGAAAGGGTTTTTCTTATTCCGATACCGGAAGTCCCATAGACTTGAATGGGACTTCCGGTATCGGAATCGGCGATACCGATACTTTTTTTAAAGATCGGCCGATACCATCCGATACGATACTTTGAAGTATCGGATGGTATCGCTCAACTCTAGTCGTCACTCAACTCTAATGCACAGTAAGCTACACAGGCACTGTACTCATTGTATATGTCACTGACATCTTTATATCTATTTGTACATATCCTATTTTATCGGGTCATGCTGAGATTTTACTGTACATGTCACATGAATTGCCAGCTTTTCAAAAGACATGGGTGTGTAAAAATCGGATGGCACCTGCATGGTCTGAGTGCCGTGCAAATTTTTTTTTTTTCTTAACACACCTATTAACTTGCATTGGCTTTTCTCGTTTGCAAGGACAATCACAGCATGATGCAATTTTTTTCTCATTCCGATCTGAGCAAAGAAAAAAATTGCAGATGAGCAGAGATTCTTAGATTAACATTGGTCAGAGTGCAATCCGATTTTTTTTTTTTTTTTTTTTTTTTCCCCCCTCGCAGGTAGTATGAGCCCTAAGGCCGAGGTCAAACAAAGAGACTAGTGTGAGTCTCTCGCCTCAATACCCGACATTCAGAACCGGAGTGCACTCGCAAGTATGACCCAGCCCTAATACAGATATTCAAATGAGAGGGTGAAGAGATATAGGAGAGGTGCTAACAGCAGTGCAATACTGGATGACTGATTAGTGATGTGGTGCAGTTGACATTTGTCTTGTTGAATTTGAATTACAATTAATTTTTCCCTCATTCTCAAAGTACTTAAAAGCAGCAGCAAGCCAGCACAACATTTTTTACAGAAAAAAAAATAAAACCAGTGCCAGACAGAGATTGTGTTCTGGTTTGTCACAAGCAAATATACTGAGGTTTTGATACTTTTTGTGCATTCCTTTTTGGGGAGGGAGGAATAATTGTTTTTTAATAAATAAGAAAATGTGTTCAAGGCATATAAGCTTATCATTTATGGTTATCTATTTTACAGATATAAGCTGGTGTATATTATGTTTTAGTCTTTATTTGAAATTAGTGAATCCACTATTTCCCAAAATGTAAAGGATTCATTTAGCATGAAGCCAGCAAAATGGCGATCACATGGCCACATTTTGCTGGGTTCTTTTGAGGACCGGAAAGGTGTAAAAATAAAAAATGATTATACTCATCCATCCTAGTCCTTATATACTAGCCTTAAGCCCCCACCCAACTACTTACCACACCATGTGATGGAGTGATGAATGTCATTGATGCACATGTGATTGTGCCTGGAACAACTGAAGACCGGTGTGGAGGATAAGAGAAGCTGCAGAACATAGGTGGCGAAAGATGTCAGGTAACAGCCTAGGGCAAGAGAGTAAAATGTGCTTTTTTTTTTTAAGCACTTCCCTCACTTTTTAAACATTTTTTATGCTATTCTGACAAGACCTTAGAGCATAAAAAACATTCTACATTGACAATCTGGAAAGTTTAGTCAGAACCAAAATTTATGCAGACTAGAGCTCATCTCTAAGGCTAGTTTCACATTAGCATTTTTTTGCGCAGCGCATCGTGCGCATAAAAAAACGCAAAGAAAAACGCATGCAAACGCACGCTTTTTTAGCGTCATGTGTACGCTGATGCGTCAAAAAACGCAGCGTTGCTTGTGTTTTACATGCATTTTTGCATGCGCATGCGGTTTTAGGTGTGAAATTTTTTCCATTGTCTAGACCACATTCCAGACTTGTTTACCTCAAAAACGCATGCGCAAAAAAATGCAAGAGTGCGCAAGATCATGCGCACGCATGCGTTCCCATAGACTTCAATGTGTTGTTTTTGCGCATTCCGTGCACAAGCGTGCGCATGCGTTTTTTTGACGAGACAGGGTGGACCAAAAAATGCAACATGTTGCGTCTGGCGCAAAAGACAAAAAAAGCATGCGCACGAAAACGCAAGCGTGCGCAAGACCATGCGCACGTCATGTTAAACATAGGTGCGCAGTGCGCATGCGCACGATGCGCTGCGCACAAAAGCACTAATGTGAAACCAGCCTAAGCTTTACTAAATTATTCTCCCAAAATCATATGATTTTGGACTGACAATCTTTTTTGTTTTAGTAAGATAAGCAACTGCCAAAAGGAGTCTGGGCTGCAGCTCTCTCGTACAGAACACTGAAGAATACTTCCCTGTGTATGGAGGAGTCAGAAAACATAGCTGTCAGCTGAATGATGGTTCAGCTGATCATTTGGCCGGCAGCTATCTATTGTTCATGGGTTTACTTAGTCACAAGTTTTTCAAAGCTTTCCTTCTGTATATGATGTTACATGCACGCCGCTAGGTTCAGAAAGGGGCGCGACAGGTCTCGTGAATTCTCTCGAACTCTGGCGGAACCGTTACTCAGGGTGACAATGTACTGCAGCTTCTTCAGGCACAAGATGGATCCACTTGCTCACACAGGTACAACAATAGAGTCCTCATGAACATGAACAGTGTAGTTTAATGTCACAGCACATTCAGTACAATTCAAATCTCTTAAGCACAGGTTTTATAACAGTACAGCTGCTATTGAGAAATATCGGATCGGATTGGATCGGCCGATACCCAAAAAGTATCGGGTATCGCCGATTCCGATACCGGAAGTCCCATTCAAGTCAATGGGACAGAAATATCGAAATTGAAAAAAAAACCTTTCTGTACTTGCACATACTGTTCGGGAGGGGGCAAGAGTGTGGGCGGTGCGTGGGCGGACACTGTGCATGTCTGTGTGTGTGGGCAGGGTCTGTACGGGCCTGCCGAGGGTATGTACGAGCCTGCCGGGGGTCTGTGCGGGCCTGCCAGGGGTCTGTGCGGGCTGCCGGGGGTCTTTGTGTCTGTGTGCAGGCATCATCCGATGGGACTACAAGTCCCATCGGGCTATGCCTGCTAGAATGACAGTGATTGACACATTAGCCAATGATGGGACAGTAGTAGTAGTAGTACATACATACATACTACATATGTACAACATTCATACTACATATATACAACATTCATACAACATACATACATACTACATACATACTTCATATATACTACATTCATACAACATACATACTACATTCACACAGCAAACATACATAAATACATAATACATACATACTACATATATGCAAAATTCATACAACATACATACTACATACATACTTCATATATACTACATACATACAACATGCTACAGGCATACAACATACATACTACATACAATACATTCATACATTCATGCAATACATACATATAGACATACAGTACATATAACATAGAGTACATACTCACCATCACTTGTCACTTTGATCCCTGAAGCCAGTGTCATCTGTGAAAAAATATGAAAATAACAAACAACCGATATACTCCTTGATCCGAAGAAATCCACGAGTGTCCCACGCCGATCTCCCGTGGAGAACAGCAGCATCAGCTGATGCGACCGCTCTCTAGGGGCCTCAGGAATCCAATGACGGGAGGTAGGTATCCTTCCGCACTGTATTCCTCCGCCACTGTAAAAAAATAGTCCCTAATCTCACATTTGGCATTGCTGTGTGAGAAAGTTCCCACGCAGCTTTTGCCATAAAGTGAGACTAGTGAACGATAGTAACCTCTCAGTAATGCAGTGCAGCAGATCGTCATGGGACACTCGTGGATTTCTGCAGATCAGGGAGTATATTGCTTGTTTTTTTTCTAATTTTTTTCATAGATGACACTGGCTTTGGGGATCAAAGTGACAAGTGATGGTGAGTATGTACTCTATGTTATATGTACTGTATGTATGTTGTATGTCTGTAGCATGTTGTATGTATGTAGAATGTATGTTGTATGAATGTAGTATATATGTAGTATGTATGTAGTATGTATGCTGTATGTCTGTAGCATGTTGTATGTACTATGTACGTTGTATGTTTTGTTTTGTTTTTTTACATTCAACACAGCCGGATGATGGGACTACTACTGTTCCATCATTGGCTAATGTGTCAATCACTGTCATTGTAGCAGGCATAGCCCGATAGGACTTGTAGTCCCATCGGACGATGCCTGCACGCACAGGCCCCCAGCAGGCCCGTACAGACCCCCCGCAGTCGGCACAGACCGCGCATCATGATGCGCACAGACCGCGCATCATGATGACATCATTTCAGCAGCCAATCGCAGCCACAACAGTGGCTCATTGCATTATGGGAACTTCCGATTCTGGTATCCGATATTGAAAAAATATCGGTACTCGGTATCGGAATTCCGATACAGCGAATATCGGCCGATACCCGATATTTGCAGTATCGGAATGCTCAACACTACTAATAACCTATGACCTTTTACTTGTCGGACTCCTGTAAGAAATAAACAATTCAAACAAACAGCATCTCTTCAGCTGGAGCTTTTCGTATGACTTCAACAAGCTCTCTCTCACTAGGCCTTAACATTTTTTTTGTCAGGAGTCTGTGCACGAGATACAGAAGGACAGGGGGTGAAAGGGGAGTGCTGCGGTGAGATTACCTGCCGGAGTGCAGGACCTGAAACGCATGACCACCGGGGGAATGGCCGGAGGCAGAGCCAGACACCGAATCGCGGCGGTGAACGGAGAAACTGGAGAGTAGTCTGAATGTGCCTAAGTCAAGCAAGGAGGTCGATGAAGTGCCAAAGAGTGAGACACTAAAAATGGTCAGAACGTAGCAAAAATGTCAGGTAGCCGAAGATGGCGGTGCAGTACAAATGGGGCCTTCAGATTAGTAAGAGTAGCAAGCCAGAAACAGACAGCAAGCACAGAATCACAAACCAATGCACAGAACAAGAAAACGGACAGGATCATACACGAAAAGGCAAATGGACTACACAGTATGCAAGCACACCAGGAAGTCAGACACACAGCCAGATCAGATGCATCATTGACAAGGATCCCTAGACGAAGGCAGGTAAATATAGCCCTCCCCAAACCAAAAGGAGGCCATACAAAATTAACCCTGAGAGGACAGGGAAGGAACCCTGTACACAACCATGACACAGAGATTGAAAACAAGTCTTTCCACCAGGCAACATCTTCCATATTGCCTCTCGGTGGTGAATACCACTTAAGTGGGCTTACCTGGTCTGTAGGCAGGGATACCTGTTTTCAATTGACAGTCCTTGGCACTTGACTAGGTTCACCAAGTGTCTCATACGTCAGCATCATGGACCTCCTCACTTCTCGGTTCGACATCCTTCTGATGGGTTGTTGCTCAGATACCACAGGTTATTCGGATGTAGGAGTTTCTTCCACCGCAGTCATATCTTGTACTTCCTCAGATGCTCTTGGAACTGCCTCTGTAAGTTCCTATACGTCTCCTGAATCATCTGGTTCTGCACAGTCTGGTAATACCACTCCTCCTGAGTGTCGATCGGTCTCTGCAGTGATCGGTGTTAGATCATCAGAACTGAATTGGACTTCATCTGTACTCCTTGGTACAAACTCTAGAGCCTCTGGACTTAGTTCACTCTCCTGAGGGTAGTACAGCCCCCTCCTTGCCGGTCTGCGAGATACAACAATGTGCTCTTCTTCATCGGAACTCTCAAGGTCACTATCCACCTCCGGAGCTTCAGTCTGGGGTAATCCCGCAGTCGATCTCGATCTATGTCGGTCTACTTCTGGGGAGACTCGTTGTGGTGGGAGATAATCACAGGGTAATAGTAAATTCCGATGGACTATTCTTGTTTTCTTGTCCCCCATTTCCAATCGGATTTCATACACTGGACCGTCATCTGCTTTCCTCCTTATGACCACATACACCTTGTCTTCCCAGTAAGAACAAAGTTTTCCTGGACCACCTTTTTCACGTACGTTCTTGACTAGCACCCGACTTCCCGGTGTTAATTCTGCTCCATAACATTTTCGATCATAATACTCCTTACTCTTGCTCTGACCTTGGGTAGCCACTTTAGAGGCTATGTTGTATGCCTGTCATCCATTCCTTCAATTTCTGAACATACTCCAGATACGTTCTGTAAGTCTCTGACACCAGAGTGTCGAACATGATGTCGATTGGCAGTCTGGGCGATTGTCCATATAATAGGAAGAAAAGTCATTAACCCGTTGCCTCACTCTTAGTACAGTTATATGCATGTACCACTTTTGATAGAGAACTCTTCCAATCTTTTCTTCTCGTCAGCTTTTAAAGTGTGCAGCATTGACAATAATGTCTGGTTAAAACGTTCCACTTGTCCATTACCCTCTGGGTGATAGGGTTTTGTATGGGATCTCTGAATTCTACATTACTTTCCTAATTTGGCAAAGAGCTGGTTCTCAAATTCTCTTCCTTGGTCATGGTGTAACCTCGTAGGGAACCCAAACTTCAAAGAAAAATCATTGAAGATCTTCTCTGCCGCTGTTCAACCAGATTTATTAGTTGGTGGCATATGCTTGAGCAAATAGTGTAAAATGGTTCACCACCACCAGGATGTATTCGTAACCTCCCTTGCACGTCTCGAGATGTAAAAAGTCTATTGAGATCATCTCAAATGCAAACGTAGTCTGGATGTTGCCTATAGGTGCCCGAGTTGATGTGTTGGGATGTTTATCTTTCAGACACCCACACTCCCTGGTGACGTACCTCTCAATAGCTCTCTGCAAGTATGGCTAGAAGAAACATTCATGGATCAAGTTTGTTGTTCTTTCTACTCCCAGGTGTCCTATGTTTTCATGGAGTTCTTTGAATACCAACGTACGGTACACTCTGGGTATCACCAACTGCTGTTTTTGTCCTCCTTTATGATACAGGATACTATGTTCACTGAGGTAGCGCTTTGTCCATTCTTTAACTAAAACCGATGCTGCTGGTGACTCATTATCTCTCTCTCGTTTACTTGGAAAACGATTTTGGTCCACATAAGGAAGTACTTTGCCAATTATCTGATCTTCCTATTGTGCTCTATGGACTGTTCCTTTTAGTAGTTGTTGAATGGACAGGGGGTGATCTCATTTTTCCGCTTTTACGGTGGTTTCCACCATCAACGGACACCACAATGGTGGATCTTCCTCTTGATGAGTTTGAACTGCTTGGGTAGTGCTCTCAATAGCTTCCAGACAGACTTCCTCTGAGCATTCTTGCATGAACTCCTCAGGCTCTAGTGGCATTCTCGACAATCCGTCAGCATCCGCATTGCATTTCCCTGGCCTGTACTTAATACTGAAATTAAAGTCCGCTAGTTCAGCTACCCATCTCTGACCAGTTGCATTCAGTTTGGCTGTAGTGAGAACATAGGTCAAGGGGTTATTGTCCGTGTAAACCTCAAACTCTTTGCTGTAATAGAGATAATCTCTAAATCGTTCAGAGAGCCCATTTCAATGCCAGGAACTCCAATTTTCCAAAATGTAGATGGTAATTTCTCTCGTCGGTTATCAATATTCTGGAGCCGTAACCAATGACTCTCAATTTCCCATCTTGATGCTGATACAGGGCAGCTCCCATTCCAACTTGAGAAGCATCACAATGAAGAACAAATGGTAAGTTGAAATCAGGATATCCCAATATGGGTGGTTTTACCAGGTAATCCACTAGTTGTTCCAATACCTCCTAGTGGCCTGATGTCCAGTCAATGGGCTGCTGTGATGAAAAGGTGTTTCTTTTAAGTCCTGTCCTGCCCGCATTCTTATTTTTTTCCATGGGTGTTGTTGACTCTGTTGCCCCCCCCAAAAGGAGATATAATGGAGCAGCAATCCTGGAAAAGTTCCGTATATAAGTACGATAGCAGGAGAGGAATCCTATGATATGCCTCACCTCACCGACAGTAGAATGCCACTTATCTTTTAAGGCCAGTACCGGAGCGAATTCTGCTGGATCCATGGTATATCCTTCTCCGAACACAATTTTCCCTAGAAATCAGACTTTCCTTTTGAACAGTTCACACTTCTTTGGGGTCAACTTAACTCCATGTTGTTGATACCGCTGAAGTACGCTCCTCGCATGCACAACATGCTTGCGGAAGGTTTTGCTGTGTATCACATTGTCATCCAAGTACGGCTGACGGATATCTTCCCTCAATCCTTCTAAACATGTCTCCATGCTGCTCTGGAATTCTGCTGGAGCTGAACTGAGCCCAAATGATATGCTGACCCCCCCCATATAATCCCCATGGTGTGATGAATGCTGTCAAGGGTCTACTGGACTCCTCGACAAACCCATGGTGATATGCCTTACCCTGATCGAGGACAGAGAACCAGGTACTTCCTGATAGGCTATCCAGCGTATCTTGGATCTTTGGCATCGGGTGTCAATCAGGTACTGACTTTCGGTTTAGTTCCCAGTTATCACAGTTTTGTCTCAATGTTCCGTCCTTCTTCCTAACACAGACAATAGAAGAAGAATAAGACTACTTCAACCTTTGGACCCAACCTCTGTTGATTAGATTTTGTAAATATTCTTTCACTTCATGGTGTAATGGTTTTGGCACCGACATGTAACCTACTGTTACTGGGGTCGTGTCTTTCAAATTAAGTTTCAACTGCAACGACGGAATACAGCCTATATCAGAGTCATCTTTAGAGAATGCATGACACTCTTCTCTCAGCATCTGTTTTGCCACCGCTAGATCTTCAGCACACAAGTGTTCCAGGGGCACCGGGGGATCCCAGGATCCCGAGGCGGGTCATGCAATTTTCTCCCCTGAGCAACTCCTGTTCCTTGGTGAGGGGATTGAATTCACGGTAGACCACTGGGCAGGTCTCACACGGGCTGGATATACTGCTTTGATGGTTTTGATGTGACCTAACAGTCTTTGGATCCAGTCTATTTTCATGTTTCATGGTATTCATCATCATCACTGTCACTTGGGAAAACGCACCAGTAGGAATTGTAAGCACAGTCCTGCTTTAAACTAGGCCTTCTGGAAGTTCAGAGGAGTCTTTTGGCACGAACAGCCTCTTCTGGACCTTTCTTCCCGGGTTCCATCCGGACTCCACACCTCACTCCCACCATTTGGTTTGCAGGGATAATGGTTGGGTGCAGACCTACCTTGACTTTTTTCAGGTCATTGTATTCTGTGCTTTCTTTACTCTTTGAATCACGTCTTCTGCCACAGCGTTGGGTTAGGCGAACGATGTGGCATTTGCATCCACCATTTGCATTTGTGTCCCTGACTAGTGTTTTGTGATGACCTCACTGATTATAATATAACCCAGGATAGGATCCTCTGCCACGTTCTGATCACTGGTCATGAGAAAAGGTACCAAAAGCTTGATGGTGTTGCAGTTCTTCATGGCCTTGAGTTGGAAAGTCACTTCCACCTAGCCTATGAAAGGAAGTTCGGTCTGGTTGACGGCTTTGCCGTGGAGTTCCACTGGTCCTAAGAGTTCCTTTAGTACCCAAAGGCAGGTATTTGGCAGGTGGCGTCTTCTCCATTCTTCACTTAAAAGACTCGCTTGGGCTTCTGTGTCCCACAGTGCTTTTAGCAGGAGTCCATCTAGCTGGCACTGTACATAGCACCTTTCACCGATTAGGCTGATGAGGCTATCTTTACTGACCTAGGAATCCTCCTCCCAGGAGTATGACGTTAGACCTCCGCACTGGGCATTAAGTAACTGAAGCCCCTGTGTCTCTTGCAGCTGTTGTAGATGGGAACACACTTGGGGATAGTGCTGATGTAGCTGTTTTACCTCATGCACCCTTCTGGAGGTTGGTGGGATTTAGACTTGCTTCTGGGGCCTCCTCTGTGTCGCAGTTACCAGTCGCCCCACACTGGCAACCTCCTGTCTTTTAACCCAAATGATCGTGACCATTGGCATTCCTTGGCATAATGTCCTTCCTCACCACATCTGAAACAGTGGACACATACCACACTCTGATTTGATGAATGGCACTCCTCACAAGCCGGGTATCTTCTGTTTTGGAACCCACTCCTGGGTCTGAGAGTCTGGCCTGGAATGAATCAACCTTTTCACCTACATCAGCTCAGCTCGCAGTTCTCCTATAACATCTTCCCAGTCAGCTCTGACTGTCACATCCCTTTTGTTGGTGGTCTAGGATCCACTCTCAGTGGTAGTACTGGAGGGTCTTCATCATGATCTTTGGACTGGCAACCGGGGGTCTCCAACTTCAGCTGACTCATTCTGGTGGTTTTAGAAGCAGAGCCCTTCTTTAACTTCTGTTCACTCTCTGACTCCAAACTAGCTGCCTCATTCATTTTTTTTTCAATTAGGACTTGGTCCAAAATGCCAGGATCTTCTAGGTACTGTTTCAGCTGTAACTTAATATCTTTCCTAATTAAGCCCATTCCCAACGATCTCAAGAACTTCTTCTGGACTAGCCCAGCATCATACTTCTCCTCCGCCCCTATGTAGGTACGTGGGCCAACTGGGGGATGGTCCCTTTCGGCCACGAACAGACTGGAGACAGAAGTCCACATGCATTCAAACAGGTCCTCTTTATTGGCTGTCCTCTCGACAACCTCAGTACCACGACAGCTCCTACGCACCGGCCCGGATACCTTTCACCTCCTGCTTTCCCCTAAAGTGACGTCCCTTGTGGTTCTTTTACTGTGGCTGCCTTAGTCCATCTGTCTGGTACCCAAGGCATCCTCTGTCCAGCGGCTATCCTGTCAGGGCCATCCCCTGACTGTCTCTCCTTCAGTCTCCTCCTGAGCTAAGCTGCGCTGAACTCCTCCTGTACTGGAACCCCCCTGGGGCTCTCTCTCTCTCTTTTTATTGCCCTGCCTGGGAATTCCCCTCCCGAGTCCCCGTAACTCCGCCCACCATGACTTTGCGGTTTCTTAAGCATTAGCTGCTCTTAAGTCCTTTCCCTGCTTTCTTTCATCTCCCTCTAGTGGCCAAACCTCAGTACTGCACCGTCTCCTTTTCCTGCTATTCTTTGTCTCCCCCTAGTGGCCAAAACCTGATGCTACACCATCTATTCCTAATTCTAGCTGTTTCCCCATACGTATATGCAAATTCACGTATTCAGTATATTTACTGCCCATCTTACATTCACTGTTCCTCTTCAGACAGGTCAATGGGTCAGTCCACCTCCCTACACCTACTGTGATGTTCAGGAGCAGACAACGTCCAAGAGTGGACCCTCTGGGTTGTGGATCTGGAGCCCCTGGGCCGAGCGCGCCAGGTGATGACCGACCTCTATACAGGGATCGTTAGGGGCAGGACCGCAGAGGTCAGAACCGCGACAGCCGGTACCAAGAGGGACGGCTCGGAGGACAAGCAAGGCCAGAGGAAGGTCAGGGACACCGAACAGAGACTAGCGTACCGGAACAGGGGTATCGGATGAGGAGGGAACCAGGCAGCAATAACCAGTAGGGGCAGCAGGAGAGTGCCACAGGAGGCGACGGAGTGCAGACGTGGAAGCCCCCGGGGAAGATATAGCAACGAACGAGCAGAGGACAGGAGACCCAGGAAGGAAGGAGACGGACCAGGGGAAAGTATACCAGATGATAGGCAGGGAGACACTGAGTGGGGTGAATGGACAGGACGAGGCGAAGGAGTGCAGACAGGGGGAACGGCAACAGGACAGGGACAAAGACTAAGCAAGGAGGAACCAAGAGAAACTCAAGGCAGGTGAACTATAGTGGAACTATAGCGGCCAGAACAGCGCGGGGACTAGCAAGGCCAGAGGAAGGTCAGGGACACCGAACAGAGACTAGCGTACCGGAACGGGGGTATCGGATGAGGAGGGAACCAGGCAACAATAACCAGTAGGGGCAGCAGGAGAGTGCCACAGGAGGCGACAGAGTGCAGACATGGAAGCCCCCGGGGAAGATATAGCAACGAACGAGCAGAGGACAGGAGACCCAGGAAGGAAGGAGACGGACCAGGGGAAAGTATACCAGATGATAGGCAGGGAGACACTGAGTGGGGTGAATGGACAGGACGAGGCGAAGGAGTGCAGACAGGGGGAACGGCAACAGGACGGGGACAAAGACTAAGCAAGGAGGAACCGAGAGAAACTCAAGGCAGGTGAACTATAGTGGAACTATAGCGGCCAGAACAGCGCGGGCATACCACACAATCATCAGGCGTCTTCCCCATAGGGAGGATGCCTGAAATACCTTATTGCCAGGAAGTAGGTCGCAAGCCCCGTCCATCAGCGATGCCCACCGCCAGATGAAGAGAACAGACGGGCACACACCCACGGCCTAAGGACGGCACGCAGGTCTGCAGCAGAGCGGGAGGCCGGGAGCGAGGACGCGCTGATGGAGGAGCGCAGGTGAGAGGAGGCGGCGGTAGGTGCCGCCGCTGATGAGGCATCGGCGGGCACAAAAGCTGATGTCACAGTACCCCCCCCTCCTTACGTCCCCCCCCTTCTGAGATTGGCCAAAAAAATTTTTCAGTATAAGAGGGACATTAACATTCTCTCGAAGCTCCCAGGACATGTCCTCGGGACCAAATCCCTTCCAATCGATAAGAAAGAGTCTTTCCCCTAACTCTTTTCATGGCCAAAATGTCCTTTACTTCAAAGATGTCATCCGACCCAATAGATGAAGGAGGAGCAATGGGAGCAGGTTGAAACCGATTCAGAACCACAAGTTTCAGGAGTGAGACATGAAAGGCGTTAGGGACTCGGAGTGAAGCCGGCAACCTCAGCTTATAAGCCACCTCATTGATGCGCCCAAGCATTTCGAAAGGTCCGATGTATCGGGGACTTAACTTGTAGGAAGGGACTTTCAGGCGGATATGCTTGGTCGAAAGCCAGACTTTGTCGCCAGGATGGTACGGAGGAAGGTCCTTCCGTCTCTTGTCCGCATGTTTCTTAATTTTGGCACTGGCCTTCACGAGCGCTTCCCTGGTCTCCATCCAGACTTGTGAAAATTTCAAGGCGAAAGTATCTGCTGCGGGAACTCCAGATAATATGGAAAAGGGCAGCGGAACACCAGGGTTCTGACCAGAGACCACAAAGAATGGCGATTTGGCGGTTGATTCACTGGGATGATTATTATGGGCAAATTCTGCCCAAGGTAGGAGTGATACCCAACTGTCCTGATGGGCGTTGGAAAAATGACGCAGGTAGGTTGTCAGAACCTGATTAATCCGTTCCACTTGTCCATTGGTCTGTGGATGATAAGCGGAGAAGTCGAGAGATGTGCCCATAAGCCGACAGAGAGCCCTCCAGAATCGAGAGGTAAACTGGGCCCCACAATCCGTTAAGGAAGGCCATGTAGCCTGAAGATCTGGTGGAGGAAGATCTCGGCCAACCTCGGAGCTGACGGCAATCAGGGCAAGGGGATGAAATATGCCATCTTGGAGAAGAGATCTGCTACAACCAAGATGGTAGTGCATCCAGCTGAACAGGTCAAGTCTGTTACGAAATCCATTGTGATTTGCCGCCAAGGAGCCTCCAGAACATGTAAAGGGTGAAGAAGACCGGAAGGTACAGTCCGCGGAACCTTGTTCTGAGCACAGATCGTGCAAGAGGCTACATAGTCCATCACGTCTTGGCGAAGGGAGGGCCACCAGTAGTAATGGGAGAGAAGCAAGAGGGTCTTCTTGGTCCCAGCGTGCCCAGCAACCTTGGAGGAATTCCCCAGCACAGAACATCCGAGCGTTTGTTCAGAGGAACGAAGGTTTTGCCTGGTGGAGGAGTAGAGAAATTCACAGGAGCCACGGTGATAACTTTGGCAGGCTTGATAATATATGATGGACCCTCATCCCCTTCAGGCGACTGCAAAGACCTGGAGAGTGCATCCGCTTTGATGTTCTTATTGCCAGGACGGAAGTGAAGCTTGAAATCAAAACGAGAAAAATACAGGGCCCATCTGGCTTGTCTGGAATTGAGTCTCTGAGCGGATTGCAGATAGGCCAAATTCTTGTGGTCCGTGAAGATAGTAAAGGGGTGCATTGCCCCTTCAAGCTGGTACCGCCATTCTTCCAGAGCCATCATAATGGCCAGCAACTCCCGGTCTCCAATGGAGTAATTGCACTCTGCAGACGAAAAGGATTTAGAAAAAAACCCGCAGGGAACCAGCCGTCCTGATGGAACCTGCTGGGACAGGACCGCCCCGGCTCCGGTGGAGGAGGCATCCACCTCTAGGACAAAAGGCCTACTTGACCACCAGGCGATGTAAGATCGGTGCTGATGCAAAAGAGCGTTTCAGGGCAAGGAAGGCGTCTTCAGCTTCGGATGACCAGCTGTTGGACTTAGTTCCTTTACGGGTCAGTGCCGCGAGAGGCTTGGTCACTGTGGAAAAATGAGGCACAAACTGACGGTAATAATTAGCGAATCCGAGGAAACGCTGGATGGCTTTTATACCAACAGGACGGGGCCACTTGAGCACCGCAGAGAGCTTCTCGGGATCCATCTTCAGACCGGAATCTGTGATAATATACCCCAAGAAGGGTAATGAGGTTTGCTCAAAAAGGCATTTTTTAATTTTGGTGTAGAGATGATTCTCCTGAAGACGATGCAGGACCATGCGTACGCTTCTCCGATGAGAGGATAGATCTGGCGAAAAGATGAGAATATCATCTAAGTACACCAGTACACCACCACGCAGGAATACAGTAGATCCCGAAACACCTCATTAACTAATTCCTGAAACACAGCCGGAGCATTGCAGAGACCAAACGGTATGACTATTCATAATGACCATCACGGGTATTGAAGGCAGTCTTCCACTCGTCCCCTGCGCGGATCCAGATTAAATTATAAGCTCCCCGCAGATCTAACTTCGTGAAGATCCGGGCCCCTCTCAGCCGGTCGAAGAGTTCAGGGATAAGCGGAAGCGGATATCGATTCTTAATGTTGATATTGTTCAAGCCCCGGTAGTCAATATAAGGTCGAAGTGATCTGTCTTTCTTCCGAACAAAGAAAAAGCCCGTGCCTGCTGGGGATGATGATTTCCGAATGAACCCCTTGGCCAAGTTCAGACATCGCCGTGGTCTCTGCTGGAGATAGAGGATACGTTCTCCCTCTGGGAGTGGTGGCTCCGGGGACCAGATCGATAGGGCAGTCATAGGCACGATGCAGAGGCAGAGAACCAGCTTCCTTTTTGCTAAAATCATCGGCGTACGCGTGATACGGTGCGGGAAGGCCCGGATGATCGACTGGCTTAGGCAGAGAACAAGGATGGACGATGGGCCGCAGACAGCGTTCATGGCAGGAGTGACCCCAACGCAGAATCTCCCCAGAGCGCCAGTCGACAACTGGCTCGTGCAGCCTGAGCCAGGATAATCCTAGGAGGACAGCATGGGACAATTGAGGCAGGACATAAAAGGCAATTTTCTTGAGATGAAGCGCTCCAATTTGTAGATCTACTTCGGCAGTAACCATGGTGATGAGCTTGGGAAGAGGTTTGCCATCAATGGAGGTGATTGCACATGGGTCTTTTAGGAAACCACTGGGATCTGGAGTTTATCAACCTCTTCTTGCCGAATGAAATTACCAGCCGCACCCGAGTCCACATACGCCTCCACAGATCTACGCTCCCGGCCTTCAATAATTAAAGTTGAAACGGTAAGGGGTAGAGAGGACTTATGATCACCTAGGGAGACCTCTCTTACCTGACCTAGGTGGAGGTGTTTCTTAGGACAGGTGCGCACAAAGTGGTTGGCTCCACCGCAGTACAGATAGAGACCATTCGTCATCCTCTCCCTGCGCCGCTGCTCGGAAAGCCTGATATGATCTATCTGCATGGGCTCGGGGGCGATGCTAGTAGAAGGTGCAGAGGAGCGTGGAATGGGAGCTTGATACAGCCTAAAGGGCTTTTTCTCCCTAGCCGACTCTCGAGCGCGTTCCAAAAACCGCAGATCGATGCGAGTAGCCAAGGATATGAGATCCTCCTCTGTAATGCTGTAGATAAGCCTCCGATGTAACCTGAAAGATAAGAAAAAAAGTTATATTATACTCGCCCAGTGTCGGTCAAGGTCCAGTTTTGGTCCGATTGGTGTCGTGGTCCAAATTGAGGTACTGTGCTGATCTTTTAACTGGTGAAGCAGAGTTGAGGTGCTGTGCTGTTTTGGGGCTGGTCTCCTTTAACTGGTGTAGCAGAGTTGATTTGAGGTGATGTGCTGCTGTATTTTCCAGTTACTTTGCCTCTTTTCCCTCTACATGCTAATTCCCGCTCTGAGTTCCCCGTATGGGCCACCAATGTTGCGTGCACGCCGCTAGATTCAGATAGGGGTGGAACAGGTCTCATGAATTCTTTGGAACTCTGGGGGAACTGTTACTCAGGGTGACAATGTACTGCAGCTTCTTCAGGCACAAGATGGATTCACTTGCTCACACAGATACAACAATAGAGTCCTCATGAACATGAACAGTGTAGTTTAATGTCACAGCACATTAAGTACAATTCAAGTCTCTTAAGCGCAGGTTTTATCACAGTACAGCTGCTTCTTAGAGGCACATTGACAAACAGTCTCTTTTGTTAGCACAGTTCAGCACAGATCAATACTCTACAAAGGCACAGCAGTACACAGCATTTCTTCTAGCACAGTGAGATGGAGGAGGGGGGGAGGGTTTGCTGAGGGAGATTATCCCTGTAACATAACTTCTTATTGTACTTATCTTCCTGCTCCTGATAGACTTTCTCCAGAAGCAGTATAGGGATAAGCCCAGCTCCAATCTGTAATGGAATCCTGTGTCCCTATGGCTCACTTGCCTGAAGGTATTTTAGAGACAGATCATACACCACTCATCCCTTTTGGCTGCTGCCAGAATGTAAACAAGTTTCCCATAATCCCCCAGGGGCTCTGCTAACTACTCCCTGTCTCCTGTGACTGTGTTAACCCCTCTAGTTGCTGGATGCTTTTGAAGCAACAGCAGTTAGCACTATTTCTGCATGTCACAGTGAGCTGGATCTACACATATAGAGTTGATGTGTCTGATTACTTGATAAGAAACACATATTTAATCTCTCTCATTTTGCTGGATGTTTTCCTAGAATGGCTGGCTGCCATATGTTTAACTTTCCCTGTTTGCACTCTGTATACCAGGTAAAGAATACCTCATGTCTGCTAGTCTTGCCAATAAACCAGTCCTCCATATCAAAGTCCCTTATTTGTTCACACAATATTGCAAACTTTTGTAGATAAAATCTATCTCTTCATTACCCTTCTGCCAGAAATGAGCAGATGACTCTTTAATAATGAATTATCTTGAAAGGATAAACCTTTGCACTTACAAACGAGATTGTGTTTATTTTGATGTGCAAATTATAATGCTTATTTGCTATAATGTCATTTTTGTACTGAATCTTTAGTGTTGCCCCAATGAGCTATAAACATCCAAGGTACTGTAAAGATAGTGTACACTTCTAGATTAGGCTAGGTTCACATTTGCGTTTGAATCCGCAGCGTATCATCCACATTCTCAAATGCATGAAAAAACATATGGAAATGCATGTTTACGCAGCATTTTTTATTCGCATCATCTTAAGCATGATGGCAAAAAATGCAGCGTTTACATGCATGTATGCATTTTTGCATGCGTTTGCATTTTTTATGCGCATGCGTTAGAAATTTCCAATTTTTCCAGTAGCTTTTCCTTGACATCAGACATCCAGTAGGCGTGTGTCATGGAATTTCCACATATATAATATAATTTTATATAGATGTAGGGAAGGTGACCTGACGGACGGACGTGTCAGAATAGAGAAAGATAGGTTTGCACAGTTAAGACAGGTGTCAGTTACTACAGTGGGGAAACAGCTAGGAAAGTGTAGTGGATGTGCAGTACCTTGGGTTGACCATTAGATGGCAGGGAGGAGTGTGAGCAAAGGACTTGACATCAGCTTAGGGCATTAGAAACCGTTGGTCATGGGGGGCGGAGTTACAGTGACAGGGGACCGGGAGAGATAAATACTGAGGGAGGGTTCCAGAAGATTCCAGTCCCCAGGGGGAGCTCAGGTGACAGGAGGACTACGACAGTTCGTGCTCTCTGAGGAGAACCACACCAGGGGGACTGAGGAAAGAGAACATCAGGGGGGTGGTCCTGACAGGAAGAACCGCAGAAGGGACGAGGCACTGGGTGTAAGACACCGTAATTTGACATGACGACTGAACAGTAGAAGCGCTGTTGGTTTACGGGCCTAAGGCGGCCACAGTGACCGACCTGTCAGGAGCGACGACGAGTGAACAGTGGACGGTGTATGCATACACGTCCCCAGTGTAACGTACAGTGTGTGGGAAGCGGCCCTTGAAACGGAGGGCCGTGAGGTGAAGGAAGTGCGGTGTGCTTCTGAGGCCGTCAGGCGGACGGCGAGTGAAAATAAACTTGGACCTGTTGCACCCAGAACCTGCCTCCATCTTGTCTCTGTTACATATCTGCGCGGTAAGAAGAGGGACCACCCCCCCAGCCCGGCCCACCGTCCCTACATTTGGTGTAGTCGGCAGGATCGCCGCCACTAATACGCTATCTTCTGCGGCAGGCCTGCGTCTGAAGGACTGAGAAAAAGCTTGGGCTGCTCTATTTTGGATTATAAACACCTGTGGACTACCAATTACTGACCTGTGGATTACAAATTGGGACGCTGTGGCGGATCTGCGTTGCTGCAGAGGATCCAAGGCAGCAGCTGATTCTGCCCAAGATGGCGGTATTACTCCAACGTAGGAGAGGTCCGGGTGTTTGCCATGGTTCTGGATGGACTGGGGCCCCTCCAACGTACCCCTGGGGAAAACGATATGTGCCAGGAGGCCTCAGGCGCCTGGAGTGGCGATGGCGTCGGGAGATCAAGTCCCGCTGGGAGTCATGGACAGTCTTCCAGATCTCAGGCGGAGAAGAAGAACGGTTGCGGACCCTACAGGAGCGGCCGCCAAAGACATCAACGGGAAGCCTCCCCACGGGGCCCCTGAGCCTGGAGGCCAGCCCCGCCGGACGGCAGGGTGAAGAACAGAGACTGCGGGAGAAGCCGCGGAAAGATGTGACGGAGGCCGCAACATTGGGGAAGGTGAGAGTTCCCCCGGCTCGGCTCCGCAAGAAGCCCCCGCTACTCAGCCGCAGCACGCGGCCCCCTGTGTATCCGAAAGTCTGGCCGAGGAGGCCCTTACTGTTTATGCTGAGCAGGGCCTCCGTTCCCGTTCCTGATTCATCATGCCCGGTGGCGCCACGTCTGGTGTCGCCGGTGCGGAGACTGTCTACAAAAGGCGCTGCTGCGTGTCCCCTGCCGGTAGTGGCCTCATTCCCGGAATCGGCAGCTACTCCGGCTCCATCTGGAACTCCGGGTGCAGCCTATCCTGCGGCTGTGCCGGCGTTGGAGCCGGCTGCGGCCTATGTGTCAGGCCCTGTGGCCCAATCTGTGAGAAATCCGGCTGTCCCTGCCCGCCACCCGGTCCCAGCGGCTGCTGGGCCGCTGACATCTGCCGCCTCTGCCCCGCCGTCATCCTCGGTTAAGTCCCGCCCACTGGACTCCAGGGCTCGTACCGGACCCTCTGTTTGGGTCGCAGGAGTTATAAAGAAGAGGGCCAGGGAGCAGGAAGTCTGGAACCTGCTCCATGAGAGGGGAGAGGCTGGCATGGCAGTTGCACGATCCCCGGGACGGCTCATTTATACCAACTTGCAGAAAGGGACACCTCTTGCATCCTGGGAGATCCACGGTTGTGGGGTCCCTTGCTACTAGCCACCAGGAGATGGCTTGAACTGTTGGGAATTCGCTATCTGCATAACGGTGTAATTGGGACAGTTTGCGTCCAGGTTAAAGGAAAATTGTTTTTTCTTGTTATAAGTGTTGAAATTGGTTTGCCTGACATAGCGGGGATGCAAAAAGAAAAGTGCCAATGTTAAAGGAAGGGGGAGAAAGCCTGTTATATATATTTTTTTGTTTGTTTTGTTGGTTAAAAAGAAAAAAATGGTAAATGAAAAAAAAAAATAGAAAAAGGGGTACTATTGCTATTATAAAGTTGTATAATATGCAAAAGTAAATGCAACAGGTCTGGGTAAGGGAAGGTCTAAGGGACCAAAGGAAAGTGAGATCCGAAAGGGGTCTGGATGTGGAGGAGGTCTGGGAGACCGGGACGTCGACCATGATATATAACTGAAAGAAAGGTAAAAGAGATGGAAGACGTGAGAAAGACAGCCATCCTAGGTCAGGTCCCCGACACCACGGACACCCCGGAAGAAAGAAGGCGGGCGCCGACAATGATCTGGTAGGTGTGAGGCCTCGATCATGGCGTACCGGATAGTGGAAGGTGACAGAAAGGGAGAGTAGGGGAAGGTACACGCCATAGAGAGAATATGGGTGTACCTAGCCCAATTTGAAAGACGTTGTCATGTGGCGTGCGCACTGGTGAGTAGCAGTAGGCTGCTCAGAGCATGGTGCTCCCAGTATGGTTCGGCCCCCGCAGGAAGTGGGTTTGGCCCAACAGCTGATCCGACAACAGAGTTTAGGTGAAGCTTCAGAACGACGAAGGCAGGGATTACGAATTGTCGAGGATGACAATAGACAAAGGAAGGGGGAGTGTAGGGAAGGTGACCGGATGGACGTGTCAGAATAGAGAAAGATAGGTTTGCACAGTTTAGACAGGTGTCAGTTACTACAGTGGGGAAACAGCTAGGAAAGTGTAGTGGATGTGCAGTACCTTGGGTTTACCATTGGATGGTAGGGAGGAGTGTGAGCAAAGGACTTGACATCAGCTTAGGGCTTAAGAAACCGTTGGTCTTGGGGGGCGGAGTTACAGTGACAGGGGATTGGGAGAGATATAAATACTGAGGGAGGGTTCCAGAAGATTCCAGTCCCCAGGCGGAGCTCAGGTGACAGGAGGACTACGACAGTTCGTGCTCTCTGAGGAGAACCAGACCAGGGGGACTGAGGAGAGAGAACGTCAGGGGGTGGTCCTGACAGGAAGAACCGCAGAAGGGACGAGGCACTGGGTGTAAGACACCGTATTTGACACGACGACTGAACAGTAGAAGCGCTGTTGGTTTACGGGCCTAAGGCGGCCACAGTGACAGACCTGTCAGGAGCATCGACGAGTGAAGAGGGGACGGTGTATGCATACACGTCCCCAGTGTAACGTACAGTGTGTGGGAAGCGGCCCTGGAAACGGAGGGCCGTGAGGTGAAGGAAGTGCGGTGTGCTTCTGAGGCCGTCAGGCGGACAGTGAGTGAAAATAAACATGGACCTGTTGCACCCAGAACCTGCCTCCATCTTGTCTCTGTTACATCTCTGCGCGGTAAGAAGAGGGACCACCCCCCACCCCCCCAGCCCGGCCCACCGACCCTACATAGACACACTGCACTGATGAAATCCTCGTCTTTGGCTGCTGTATCTAGCTGCAAGATGGATCTTGACCTGGACAGCATACTAGAAGATCTGGATTTACAATTGAAGTTGGCTGCTGCCTTTGCTTTTGCTTGTCAAGAACACAGAAGAATAAAGAGACTGAGAAGACGTTTTTGCTATTGGCAACACCCCTTCCTTGAACTCTGAGAGAGCCGTGGAGCCTACCACTCTTTGTACACCGAGCTGCAGCAAAACCCGGAAAAGTTTATTGACTACACGAGGATGTCGCAACAGAGTTTCCATTACTTGCTGCTACGTGTCCAAGGATCCATCTCCAGGCAGGACGCACAACTCTGTCGAGCAATTCCTGCTGAGGAACATCTCTTGGTCACCATGAGGTACGTAGTGTTGAAAAAGAAACTCCTGTCACAAATATCCCTAATCCTAAGAAGTGTACTGATTTTTGTTTTTCATTTTCTTTTCCGCAGATTCCTGGCTACTGGAGAGACGTTGTTCTTGTTACATTTCCAATTCTGGGTTGGAGTACCCACCCTTTCTGGAATTATTGTAGACACTTGTCATGCTTTAGATGGCATTCTGCAGCAAGAATTCCTCCCCCAACCCACAAGTGAACTCTGGATTGAAAATGCTTCCAAATTCCAGGAAATTTGCAATTTTCCTAACTGTGTGGGGGCTGTGGATGGCAAACACATTAGGATTTTGAAACCAGCTGGAAGTGGAACAGAGTACTTCAATTATAAAAAAAATATTTTTCCATTGTTCTAATGGCTATTGTGGATGTCGAATGTAAATTCGCTGCTGTGAACATTGCCTCATCCGAATGAGCCAATGACTCACAGACGTTCAAAAACTCAGACAATGGCCAACATCTGCATGGGAATGATTTTAATTTTCCGCCACCACAACCTCTGCCCTACAATGATGGACCACCAATGCCTTTTGTTGTTGTTATGAGGTGTTCCAAATGTCTGCCAACCTCATTAAACCATACTCAAGTCAGAACTTAAATCACACAAAAAAAAATTTCAACTACAGACTGACAAGGACACGAAGAACCGTGGAGTGTGCATTTGGATTGCTGGTATCAAAATGGTGCATTTTGTGCACATCCATTAATGTAAAAATTGACACTATTGATGAGGTTGTGAAAGCATGTGTTCTTCTGCACAACTACATAATTTTAAAAGAGTGACCAAGCTTACAACCTGAAGAACCTGTTACATTGCATGATTATCAATTTCACCCTCTGAGAACCACTGTGGAAGTTGCCCAGATGAGAGATAAGTTTGCCGCTTACTTTGTTTCAGATAATGGATGTGTGGCATTGCAAGACGAAATGATTTAAGCTACTAAGTTAAATGTACCTGTTATGTACCTGTAAGGTCAAATATTTCATACCTGTTATGTTTAAATGTACCTGTGATGTTAACATGTAATGTAGTAATTTACCCCTAATGTTTACTGATTTAAATATAAACTACCTTCCCTTAAAAAAGTGTGTTTGTGTTGTATGTTACCTCAAAAAACAAGTGTGTTTGTGGCGGCGGCGCATAAAGATAAAAAAAAAAAACACAAGATATATTGCTAACAAAATACAACTTTTATTTTCAACACTTGTACAACTTTTAATTTCATCTTTTTTTTTTTTTTTTAAAAAGGGTTAAGGTTGGGGTAATTAGTCTTTTCTTCGATGTTTACGTGAGGGTGAAATGGGGAGGACCTTGGGGGTGTGCAGCTGTGAGGATTGGGTGGTAGTTGATGAGGAAGGGGTTAAAGGGGAAGGGTCTACTGGGGAAGAGGCAACCAATTGAAGGATTGGATCAGGGATGGCAGTAGAGACATTGGGGATAGATGACAAAGTGGAATCATGGGAATCAATAGACAAACTGGAAGGAACAGACAGACACAAGGGAAGGTGGTGACAAATTGGTAGCTGAGGGTGCAGGTGGTGGGCTCAAGGAGGGCAGATTTTTTTTTGGCTCCTGGTTTTGGTCCTGATGCCAATTTTTTTTTTTTTTCTTGGACCTTACTTTTCTTGGCCGAGTGGGAGTGCTGGGCTCTTTAGCAGTCATCTAGCATGGTACTGGTCTGGGCCGCATTAAGAGTACTGTAGAGGGCAGGGGTGGTGGAATGGGAAGGGGTGGTTGTTATGATTGAGTCACCGTAGGAGGCAAAAACAGAAATACAAGCTAAGTCCAGAAAACCAGAGAAGTTGGCAACTATCAGATTGCAGACCCCTGAACCTATCAACACAACTAGCAGTAGCCGTGGGGGGTTCCTACAATGCCCTAGACCCCTCGATCACGGCCGGAGAATTAACTAGGCCTAAAGAAAGAAAGGGGAAATCTAAACTGCCCCAGAGCATACCCCAAAGCAATAAGCAGCCCCCAACATATAATGACGGTGAAGCAAGATGAAAACACTAACACAGACAGAAAGATAAACTGAGCAAAGACGGGGCCCAAAACTACCTAGATAGGAAAGGACAGGAAGGCTGCTGTCTGCAATCTGCCAAAACCCTATCAAAGACATAAGCCAACAAGCTGATATGAAAAAGGCCCTGAAGCAGCTAGGCTTCAAAAACTAAATCAGCACTCAGGTATTTTCAGAAGACAGAGCTAAAGGAATTCAGCACACCCCAGCAGGGAATGGCAGAAATCCAGAAAAACAAAGCAAAACAAAGTCAAGCACCAATGCAAAAGGCCGAGCAGCAAACTTAGCTTTAGAGGAGCAGGAATTCAGACTGGTCTCCAAGGATCCCACAGAGAAATCAGTCGCAGGGCAGAAGGGCGTCGGCAGCCTTATATCCAGTCAGTAACTCCACTCAGCCAGTCATCATCATCAGCCTCAGGTGTTTGGTAATCAGGCTCACTACCTTTCTTTACCAGAAGAGGGAGTTCCTCGGGCCTCAGTAATGAAGGGGAAAATGAACTCACAACAGTACCTCCCCCTTGAGGAGGGGTCACCGAACCCTCAACTACGCCACCAGGGCGATCAGGGTGAGCCCGATGAAAGGCACGCACCAATCTTTTGGCATGAATATCAGAGGCAGAGACCCAGGAATTATCCTCCTGACCATAACCCTTACACTTAACCAAATACTGGAGTCTCCGTCTAGCCAGACGGGAATCCAGTACTTTCTCTACCTCATATTCCATGTTACCTTCAACCAATACAGGGTCTGGAGGTGCCACCCCCGGAACAACAGGTTCAACAAATCTCTTCAACAAAGATTTATGGAACACATTATGGATTTTAAATGTGACAGGAAGAGCCAAACGAAAAGAGACCGGATTAATAATCTCCACAATCTTGTAAGGTCCAATAAATCTAGGCTTAAACTTAGGAGAAGCCACCTTCATAGCAATATTTTTTTGATGATAACCACACCATATCACCAACCTTAAACTGGGGACCAATGGTCCTATGTCGGTTGGAAAACCGCTGGGCCTTTTTCTGGGAGAGAGATAACTTATCCACCACTTGGTCCCAGATCTAGTGCATTCTCTCCACCACAGTGTCAACACCTGGGCAGGCAGAGGGCTCCACCTGCCCTGAAGAAAATCGAGGATGAAACCCAAAGTTACAAAAAAAAGGTGACATCAAAGTGGCAGAACTAGCTCTATTATTTAAAGCAAATTCAGCCAAGGGCAAAAATGAAACCCAATCATCCTGATCAGCAGAAATAAAACATTTCAAATATGACTCCAAGGTCTGGTTTGTTCTCTCTGTCTGCCCATTGGTCTGAGGGTGAAAAGCAGAGGAGAAGGACAACTGAATTCCCAGCCTGGAACAGAAAGTTCTCCAAAATCTAGACACAAACTGGACTCCTCTGTCAGATACAATGTTCTCAGGAATCCCGTGCAAACGAACCACCTGTTGTAAAAACAGGGGCACCAACTCAGAGGAAGACGGCAACTTAGGGAGTGGTACAAGATGAACCATCTTAGAGAACCTTTCACAAATCACCCAAATAACAGTCATCCTTTGAGAGACAGGCATATCAGAGATGAAATCCATTGAAATATGGGTCCATGGCCTCTTGGGGACAGGCAAAGGCATCAACAACCCACTAGAGCGAGAACACGATTTAGACCGGGAGCACGTCCCACAGGACTGCACAAAATTCCTGACATCACGAGACAAGGAGGGCCACCAAAAAAAATGACTCACCAGATCTCTAGTACCAAAAATACCTGGATGACCAGCCAAAGCAGAGCAATGAACTTCAGACATCACTCTCTTCTTCCACTGGTCAGGAACATACAACTTTCCACTGGGACAACGCTCAGGTTTGTCCTCCTGGAACTCTTCCAGAGCACGTCTCAAATCGGGCGAGATGGCAGAAAGAACTACCCCTTCGCCTAAGATGGTAGCAGGCTTGGTCACCACAGGAGAATCAGCAAAGAAGCTCCTAGAGAGGGCGTCTGCCTTGACATTCTTCGTTCCAGGAAGAAAAGAAACCACATAATCAAAACGTGTAAAAAACAAGGCCCACCTAGCCTGTCTAGGGTTCAAGCGCTTAGCCGACTCTAGGTAAATCAAATTCTTGTGGTCAGTGAGGACCACGACTTGATGCTTAGCTCCCTCCAACCAATGTCTCCACTCCTCAAATGCCCATTTCATGGCCAACAGTTCCCTATTCCCCACATTATAGTTACGTTCAGATGGAGAGAACTTTCGGGAAAAGAAAGCACAGGGATTCATTTTAGATGTTACAGGATCCTTTTGGGACAAAACAGCTCCTGCACCAATCTCAGAAGCATCCACCTCTACCTGGAATGGAAGTGAGACATCAGGTTGCCGCAAAACCGGGGCAGAGGTGAATCTTCGCTTCAGCTCCTGAAAGGAAGAAACAGCCTCCGGAGACCAATTTAACACATCAGCACCCTTCTTAGTCAAATCAGTCAATGGCTTGGCAATACTAGAAAATTTTGCTATAAATTTCCGATAAAAATTAGCAAAACCCAAAAACTTCTGGAGGGTCTTCAAAGAAGTGGGCTGAACCCAATCATAAATGGCCTGTACCTTGGCCGGGTCCATTTCAATAGTTGACGGGGACAAAATAAATCCCAAAAAAGAAATCCTCTGTACTCCAAAAAGGCATTTAGATCCTTTGACATACAGGGAATTCTCCCTCAAGATCCGGAACACAGTCCGTATATGTTGCACATGAGAATCCCAATCCTTGGAGAAGATCAAAATATCATCCAGATAGATAATCAAAAATTTATCGACAAAATCTCAGAAAATATCGTTCATGAAGCACTGGAAGACAGAAGGGGCATTAGTGAGCCCAAAAGGCATCACCAGGTACTCAAAATGTCCCTCCGGAGTATTAAACGCCGTCTTCCATTCATCCCCACGCTTAATGCGAATAAGATTATACGCCCCCCTGAGGTCAAGCTTGGTAAACCAGCAAGCACCTTTAACTCTGGAGAATAGATCAGAAATCAGGGGTAACGGATACTGATATTTAACAGTAATTTTGTTGAGGGCACGATAATCAATACAAGGTCTTAATGATCCATCCTTTTTGGCTACAAAAAAAAAAACCGGCACCTAAGGGTGACGAGGATGGTCTAATATGACCCTTCTCCAACGCCTCCTTAATATAGGATCGCATAGCCTCGTGCTCGGGTACAGATAAATTGAAGAGCCGACCCTTGGGAAATTTACACCCCGGGCTCAGTTCAATTGCACAGTCATAACTCCTATGAGGAGGCAGAGACGCAGCCTCATTCTCACTAAATACATCATAAAAGTCCGCCAAATAATCAGGAACATCATGCGACTGAGGAGAGGTGGAAAACACCGGAGCCTCACTAAAGGCACACCGACAACCCCAACTCACCACAGACACAGATTTCCAATCCAAAACTGGATTATGAATTTGTAACCAGGGAAACCCCAGAACAATAGTATCATGCAGATTATGCAGCACCAAAAATCTGCAATTTTCTTGATGGTCTGGGGCGACCCGCATTACCACCTGGGTCCAAAACTGAGGTTTATTTTTGGCCAAAGGAGTAGCATCAATCCCCCTCAAAGGGATAGGCGTCTGCAGAGGTGTCATCGGAAATCCACAACGTTTAGCAAAATCCAAGTCCATTAGGTTTAGGGCTGCTCCCGAATCCACAAAAGCCTTGGCGGAAAATGTGGACAGGGAGCAGATCAGAGTAATAGCCAGAAGAAACTTAGGTTGAACACCCCCAACAGAAAACGTGTGTGCAAAGCGTTTCTTTCGTTTAGGACAGACAGAAATAATATGCGAGGCATCTCCACAGAAAAAACACAACTTATTACGCCTTCTGAACTCCTGACACTGCTCTCTGGAAAAAACTCTATCACATTGCATAGGTTCAGACATTTGTTCAACAGGTGGCAACACCTCTCGTGCAGCTTTGCGTTCGGGCAAACGCCGATCAACCTGAATGGCTAATGACAGAGAATCGTCAAGACCAGAGGGAACAGGAAATCCCACCATAGTATCTTTTACGGCTTCTGACAACCCCTTCCGAAAGAGAGCAGCCAAGGCATTATCATTCCAGGTAGTAAGTACTGCCCACTTTCGGAATTTTTGACAGTACAATTCTGCAGAATCACGACCCTGGTTCAATGCCAGCAGGGTCTTTTCAGCCTGATCAATGGCATTAGGTTCATCATACAACAACCCCAAGGCCTGAAAAAATGTGTTCACATTAGTCAGAATAGGATCATCTGGTTTCAAAGAAAACGCCCAATCCTGGGGATCGCCACGCAGCAAAGAGATGACAATTTTAACCTGCTGCGCGGAGCTCCCTGACGAGTTAGGCTTCAAGGCAAAAAATAATTTACAATTATTTTTGAAATTCAAAAATTTAGACCGATCCCCAAAAAATACATCAGGTGTAGGAATCTTTGGTTCAGCAGCATGTGAATGAGCAAGGTAGGCGGAAATTCCCCACTCTTCTGCAGCGAGCTGCTCCACACGATCAAACAATTGCTTTATCTCCATTGAAAGAAAAAAAAAATTCCCCCTACGGCCTCAGAGATATAGAGGAAAAAATATACACACATTTTTTTTTTTTTTACAATTCTTTCCTGCTATTGAGTACCCTAGGATCTGCGGTATGGCGGGTGATTCTGTTATGATTGAGTCACCGTAGGAGGCAAAAACAGAAATATAAGCTAAGTCCAGAAAACCAGAGAAGTTGGCAACTATCAGATTGCAGACCCCTGAACCTATCAACACAACTAGCAGTAGCCGTGGGGGGTTCCTACGATGCCCTAGACCCCTCGATCACGGCCGGAGAATTAACTAGGCCTAAAGAAAGAAAGGGGAAATCTAAACTGCCCCAGAGCAGACCCCAAAGCAATAGGCAGCCCCCAACATATAATGACGGTGAAGCAAGATGAAAACACTAACACAGACAGAAAGATAGACTGAGCAAAGACTGGGCCCAAAACTACCTAGATAGGAAAGGACAGGAAGGCTGCTGTCTGCAATCTGCCAAAACCCTATCAAAGACATAAGCCAACAAGCTGATATGAAAAAGGCCCTGAAGCAGCTAGGCTTCAAAAACTAAATCAGCACTCAGGTATTTTCAGAAGACAGAGCTAAATGAATTCAGCACACCCCAGCAGGGAATGGCAGAAATCCAGAAAAACAAAGCAAAACAAAGTCAAGCACCAATGCAAAAGGCCGAGCAGCAAACTTAGCTTTAGAGGAGCAGGAATTCAGACTGGTCTCCAAGGATCCCACAGAGAAATCACCCGCAGGGCAGAAGGGCGTCGGCAGCCTTATATCCAGTCAGTAACTCCACTCAGCCAGTCATCATCATCAGCCTCAGGTATTTGATAATCAGGCTCACTACCTTTCTTTACCAGAAGAGGGAGTTCCTCAGGCCTCAGTAATGAAGGGGAAAATTAACTCACAACAGGTGGTGGACTGGGCAGCATCGTTGATCCTGCTGGATGCATGGGTGCTGTACTCTGGAGCATGGTGGATGCTGCTGGCTTCAGGGTTCAAGGACTTGGCAGCGTGGTTGCTCGGTGAACTGAAGGCGGTGGTGATGGCAGATAGTTTGGTGCTGTGGGAGCTGGATAGTAGATTTTCTGCTGGTAGTATCCTCCGGCCTGTTGAGTGTAGGATTGTGACTGCTTCTGGGACTGCTGCTGCTGTAATGCATGGCTGTAAGCAACCTGGCAGGTCTGCTTGACGGACAGCTGGAGTTGAGGCATAAGGTTTTCTGATATGCTCCGCTCAATTGCAAAAAAAAAGTCTCGCTGATTAAGGTTGACTTTCAGTTGGTCTAGGTGATTGTTGACTTCCTTACCCACTCTACACTCTGTCAGCGATCAACCTAACCCCATCCTGGAAGACCGAGCTTAATTGAAGTAACTTGGGCATGCCTAACCTCTCCCAGGCCCTCTGCCCTCACGAGAAGACCCAGCAAAAGCAGAGGCAGAGGGCTGGGAGAGGGGAAAACCTGATAGACTGGCTGCCTCTCCCCCAGCCTGTGTAGCCTGCAAGGTTGCTCTATCGCTGGTGGATGACTGGGACTGCGTCTATTCAGTGGCTGGTAGATGAGGGGCCGCTTCAACGGAGGAGGCTCTGGGTTGTGTGGTGCTGCACCAGGTTCTGTGTGGAAAAGAGAAAAACAGTGCAAAAATCAAGGTTGTGTTCTGCTGCTCCAGGTTCTATGTGTGGAAAAAAGGTAAAAATTACTCAAAAGAAAAAAAAAATTATATACTTTCGCTGAGCAAGCGCAGGCCTCAGGCAAGGTCCTGGTGGTATTTGTATTTGCGGAACCTTGCAGCAGAACCACTTCGAACCCCAAGCTCCTCTCTCATGACCTTGTTGAAGCAGTTCTTCATTGAGCACCAACGGATTTTGATTCGCTTCACTGTGAAGGGGAAAAAAAAGAATTAGAAAACAATGCATATCCATTCACAGGTTCACTGCAGGTCCAGACAACATTGAAATACTTTCCGTTCTGGCTCGCGGCGTGGCACAGTCCCAACAAGGCAGCAGCGATGTTGCCACTTCTTCCTAGCGCTGTCGAATCACCACATTGTCGGTGTGCTGACGGTCACGGGTGTCCCACAACGGTACTCGCTCTTGCACAAGGTGGATGAGTTGTTCGTTATCTATATCCAGTGTGGCTTCTTCCCATTGTGAAACCTATAGATAAAATAAAATTATTTTTTTCTAAGTAAAACTGAAAAAAAAATTGTATTACAACTCTCATGAAAGGAATACTTACACCCCTGTCTTTCCTCCTGAAACACAAGTGCCCTATGACCCTGGGAAGAATCCTCTCCACTGGACTGCTCCTGCTCTTCATCACTGCCAGGGACCTGTAAAGAAATTAAATGATTTCACACATGTGGAATATTGCCAGTCAATACATACCAATCAGTAAAGCGAATGTGGTTACATAATCTTTTTCCGGTCCACCCTGGGAAGAAGCCTGTTCTTCACTTGAGGACATTTTGAAGAGCTGGCAGCAGTCATAGAATCGTAGAGTTGGAAGGGACCTCCTGGGACATCTAGTCCAACCCCCAAGTCAAATGAAACACTACAGAAAAGATCAGAAGAAAAATTAAACTTGTAAAGATCCAAAAACAATGTAGACCAAAAAAAAAAAGGAAAACAATACTTATATTACAGGCAGTAGTCCGTCAGCACATGCCTGGGACAAACGGCAGCAACAGGAGCCAACCACAGCACCAGGAGATGACCACGTGAAAACCGCTGCACCAGGAGACACCCACTGTGCCAGAGAGAATCGGCCACTCTACAAGGAACAGAAAAAGCATTCAGAGAGACAGAAATTTCCAAAGCTTCTATTCTTACATAGACAGTGTTGTTCTCACCATGACAGAAAGCAGCACCAGGAGACAAAATGGAGAAAACCGCTGCACCAGGAGCCAACCACTGTACCAGGCCAAGCGACATGTCTAAAAGTAAACAGAAATTTTTTTGTACAAACAGCAGTGAGGGAGGGTCACATTTTCTAAGGTTCTATACTTACATAGCCAGTGTTGTGATATCATCCAGAGTCCAGAGAGTTACAGTTAGGTCCATATACATTTGGACAGAGACAACATTTTTCTAATTTTGGTTCTAGACATTACCACAATGAATTTTAAACAAAACAATTCAGATGCAGTTGAAGTTCAGACTTTTAGCTTTCATTTAAGGGTATCCACATTAAAATTGGATGAAGGGTTTAGGAGTTTCAGCTCCTTAACATGTGCCACCCTGTTTTTAAAGGGACCAAAAGTAATTGGACAATTGACTCCAAGGCTATTTCATGGACAGGTGTGGGCAATCCCTTCGTTATGTCATTCTCAATTAAGCAAATAAAAGGCCTGGAGTTGATTTGAGGTGTGGTGCTTGCATTTGGAAGGTTTTGCTGTGATGGAAACATGCGGTCAAAGGAGCTCTCCGTGCAGGTGAAACAAGCCATCCTTAAGCTGGAAAAACAGAAAAAACCCATCCGAGAAATTGCTACAACATTAGGAGTGGCAAAATCTACAGTTTGGTACATCCTGAGAAAGAAAGAAAGCACTGGTGAACTCATCAATGCAAAAAGACCTGGGCGCCCATGGAAGACAACAGTGGTGGATGATCGCAGAATAGTCTCCATGGTGAAGAGAAACCCCTTCACAACAGCCAACCAAGTGAACAACACTCTCCAGGAGGTAGGCGTATCAATATCCAAATCTACCATAAAGAGAAGACTGCATGAAAGTAAATGCAGAGGGTTCACTGCACGGTGCAAGCCACTCATAAGCATCAAGAATAAAAAGGCTAGACTGGACTTTGCTAAAAAAAAATCTAAAAAAGGCAGCACAGTTCTGGAAGAACATTCTTTGGACAGATGAAACTAAGATCAACCTCTACCAGAATGATGGAAAGAGAAAAGCATGGCGAAGGCATGGTACAGCTCAAGATCCAAAGCATACCACATCATCTGTAAAACATGGCGGAGGCAGTGTGATGGCTTGGGCATGCATGGCTGCTAGTGGCACTGGGTCACTAGTGTTTATTGATGACTAGATTATGGCCCGATGCTATCGCATAGGGAGGATGCGATAGCATCACACTTCTTTCCATGTTAACCCTCAACACACACACTCCTCTCACCTTTCACCATCTCCACTCACTCTTTCACTCCACATATGACCCCTTCTCTCACTCCGTCTCTTATACTCTCGCCGTCATCGCCGCTGCTCCACGATCCCCGACATCTTCTTCCGCCGGCGCCATCCTGGATCCAGACGTTGTCCACGCCGGCGACATGTTCTTGCGGCGACGCCATCTTGAGTATCGTGAAATCCCGTGATACTCAAGATGGCGTCGCCGGAAGAACATGTCGCCGGCGTGGACGACGTCGGGATCCAAAATGGCGTCGGCGAAATCTCGCGAGTTTTCGCCGACGCCATTTTGGATCCCGACGTCGTCCTCACTGGCGACATGTTCTTGCGGCGACGCCATCTTGACTATCGCGGGATTTCGCCGATCCAAAATAGCATCGCCGCAGGAACATGTCGCCGGCATGGATGCCATCGGGATCCAAAATGGCGTCGGCGAAATCTCGCGAGATTTCGCCGACGCCATTTTGGATCCCGACGTCCTCCGCGCCGGCGACATGTTCTTGCGGCGACGCCATCTTGACTATCGCGGGTTTTCGCCGATCCAAAATAGCGTCGCCGCAGGAACATGTCGCCGGCATGGATGCCATCGGGATCCAAAATGGCGTCGGCGAAATCTCGCGAGATTTCACCGACGCCATTTTGGATCCCGACGTCCTCCACGCCGGTGACATGATCCTGCAGCGACGCTATTTTGGATCGGCGAAATCCCGCGATAGTAAAGATGGCGTCGCCGCAAGAACATGTCGCCGGTGCGGAGGACGTCTGGATCCAGGATGGTGCCGGCGGAAGAAGATGTCGGGGATCGTGGATCAGCGGCGATGACGGCGTGAGTATGAGAGACAGAGTGAGAGAAAGGGTCGTATGTGGAGTGAAAGAGTGAGTGGAGATGGTGAGAGGAGTGTGTGTGTTGAGGGTTTACATGGAAAGAGGTGGGCGGTGACGTCACCGGTTACAACTGGACGGAAGTTGTTACAACCGGAAGCTGCTTAGGGCATTTATTATTATAGATGTGACACAGGACAGAAGCAGCCAAATGAATTCTGAGGTATTCAGTGCCATACTGTGTGCTCAGATCCAGCCAAATGCAGCCAAACTGATTGGTCTTCGTTTCATACTACAGATGGACAATGACTCGAAACATAAAGCCAAAGCAACCCAGGAGTTTATTAAAGCAAAGAAGTGGAATATTCTTGAATGGCCAAGTCAGTCACGTGATCTCAACCCAATTGAGCATGCATTTCACTTGTTATAGACTGAACTTCAGACAGAAAGGCCCACAAACAAACAGCAACTGAAAACCACCACAGTGAAGGCCTGGCAGAGCATCAAAAAGGAGGAAACACAGCGTCTGGTGATGTCCATGAGTTCAAGACTTCAGGCAGTCATTGCCAACAAGGTGTTTTCAACCAAGTACTAGAAATGAACAATTTTATTTACAATTATTTAATCTGTCCAATTACTTTTGGTCCCTTTAAAAGCAGGGTGGCACATGTTAAGGAGCTGAAACTCCTAAACCCTTCATCCAATTTTAATGTGGATACCCTCAAATGACAGCTGAAAGTCTGAACTTCAACTGCATCTGAATTGTTTTGTTTAAAATTCATTGTGGTAATGTCTGGAGCCAAAATTAGAGAAATGTTGTCTCTGTCCAAATAAATATGGACCTAACTGTATGGCCTTGCTGTGTCCAAACTTCCTTATATAGAGCTCTCAATTATCAGGTGGATGAATCACTTCCTGGACCAACTCATTAAAAAAAGCATGCGTACAGAACGCAGGTGCGTATGCATGTCTTTGCATACTCATGCATTCTCATAGACAGTAATGCGTTTATTTTACACACTCATCCACATGTGCATGAATGCGCATATCTGATGGATTTTTGCAGCTTCTAAAAATACAATATGATGCCTTCGCCGGACCCCGCCGCATACTGAAAAACAACGCATGTGTACGCTGTCACATGCAAACTGATGCATGCCCCTGCATACACCATGTTAAAGATAGGGAAACATGACGCATAAGGAAACGCTGCGCAAACAGACGCAAATGTGAAACCAGCCTTACTGAGCGACTAAGGGTAAGTTCACGCATGGCGTTTTTGATGCTTTTTTTCTGCAGCAAAACCTGATTTCTTGGCAGGAAAGAAACTGCAGCAAAAACGCAGATTTAGGTTTTTTTAATGCGTTTTTTGGTGCGTTTTTTTCATGCGTTTTTGTCACTTTTTGTGCACGCTAATAAAGTTGAATGCACCCAGAGAAAAAAAATAACTTCTGTAGAACTGTACCGCCTTTGAAAAGCCGGCAATTCAAGTGCAAATCACACTGACAGAGAGGGGAATGGTAAAATCACTGTTATGATTGAGTCACCATAGGAGGCAAAAACAGAAATGCTAGCTAAGTCCAGAAAACCAGAGAAGTTGGCAGCTATCGGATTGCAGACCCCTGAACCTATCAACACAACTAGCAGTAGCCGTGGGGGGTTCATACGAAGCCCTAGACCCCTCGATCACAGCCGGAGAATTAAATAGGCCTAAAGAAAGAAAGGGGAAATCTAAACTGCCCCAGAGCAGACCCCAAAGCAATAGGCAGCCCCCAACATATAATGACGGTGAAGTAAGATGAAAATACTAACACAGACAGAAAGATAGACTGAGCAAAGAGGGGCCCAAGCTAACTAAATAGAAAAGGACAGGAAGGCTGCTGTCTGCAATCCGTGAAAAACCCTATGAAAATAAGAGCCAACAGACTGACAGTGAAAAGGGCCCTGAAGACGCTAGGCTTTAAAAAAGCTATGTCAGTACTCAGAAATATACTGAAGACAGAGCTACAGGCAAAAGGAGATTCAGCTCACCCCAGCAGGGAATAGCAGAATACTGAAAAGCAAGGAAAACAAAAAACAAAACAAAAAGCTAACAGGCAAAACAGAAACTTAGCTTTAGAGGAGCAGGAATCAGACTGGTGTACAAAAAGTCCACAGAGAAATCACCAGCAGGGCAGAAGGGCGTCGGCAGCCTTATATCCAGTCCGTGACTCCACTCAGCCAGTCATCCTCATTAGACTCAGGTGCCTGATAATTAGGCTCATTACCTTCCTTAACCAGAATAGGGAGTTCACCAGACCCCAGTGACGAAGGGGAAAATGAACTCACAACAATCACACTGACAGAGAGGGGAATGGTAAAATCACACTGACAGGAAGGGGGATGGTAAAATCACTCGGACTGATGGTAAAATCGAACGGACGGTAAAGACGGACGGTAAAATCGGACAGACAGACTGTAAAATCAGATGGACGGACTGACTGACTACCTGACTGAGGTACCCTCTTCACTGTCATTTTCCCATGGTGAAGAGTTCACCTCAGTTCAGGCTGACAGTGAGCAAAGACCCAGCGAGGTGACTTCACTGAGTCTGTGTTCGCTGCTGGCATGAACTCCTGTGACCTCAGCATTGTCATTTTCCCACAGTGCTGAGGTCACAGGAGTTCATGCCGGCAGCAAGCACAGACTCAGTGACGTCACCGCTACTCACTGAGTCTGCGACCGCTGCTTCTCATTCATTCCCCAGTAGTTAATAGCTGGGAGCAGTCGCATTAGCACTGCTCCCCGTTGTAAACTGATTAACCCCCCCGAGATGGATTTATGCCATGGGAGGTGACTGATCGCCGGACAGGTATGGGATATTATAAACAGGAATCCCATATAAGTTGCTAAATTGCCAAAGGGTGATATCAAAACATTTTGTTCACCCATGGCACAAGCCACATCAGCTCCAATAGTCGATTGAAAGTCAGAGAAAAAAAAGGAGCAAACGATGATTTGCAAAAAGTATCAATAATTTTTATTAATAAATAACATACACAAAAGTGCACAAGGTCATATTAAAGTGTCAATGTGACGCAGATGAGTATACACCTAAACAGTCCCTCTCCCCAAGATGGAAAACAGTATCCTCATATAAGTGTTTAAAGCAATGTGCCTAATCAAAAGAGGCCCAACAATATAATGCCACCCCGTAAATGGTAAAGAGCCATGTGGCTCAAGATGTTCCCAATGCCTGCCCTGAGCACAACTCAATCGTGGGAAGATGAATCACATCCATATAACACAAGGGAACATGGGTATAAATAAAGGAATTCCACTAGAGGTTATAAGTGAGCTATCTTACCGGAGGAAGGCGGAAGAGGAAAACCGCCTGGCTGTGACCCCCGACGCGCGTTTCACGGCGCAGGACGACCGCTTTATCAAGGAGATAATAACTAACACTCCGCAGGACCTTCAAGTACCCTTTGACCAAGATAACGTGACCAAAATCATCCAATCAGGGCGGTGTCCTCGGCACATGCGCCCTGAGACCGGCAGGATCTGCTGCACGGACCAGGCTTCACGCTGGGCGCCAGACACCGGTCACAGAGACCACGGTGCCTGCGTGCAGCATAAAAACACCCATCCGCCAGCAGTATCCAAACCGTCGCAGGGAGATGCGCGCAGCCGCCTGTAGTCATGTATCTGGGCGGGTAAAGATCACAGCTCATCAATGCTTATGCTGAAAAATCCTCATAAATATATATACAAGTATATCTCATCAGCAAAATGATGCTTTCACATATTAAATACGTTAAATACAGGAATATACTGTATGTTATGTGTAAAATCCATGAAAAGTACATACATAATTTTATACAAAACATCCAATTACATCCAACTGAGAAAGATATATCTCGTATACAGAAAGATTTTTTCAGAGTCCATACAGTCAATGATCAAAAAATGTTCAAATAAAGATCATAGTATGCAATAAAGCAACAGATGCAGAAAAAGGGGAGCTACATCACATATAATATCACAGATGAATATATAAAGCCAAACAGGCATCTTCAAAGCATCTTAGAGGAATCATAGCATGTGAAAGAAATTTGAGGAACAAGCTACAGATCTGAAAAATCGCTTTCTGGCACGTGGTTATAGCCTGAGATGTATAAAAGCAGGCTATGACAGGGCTAGACGCACTCCACGCGGCAGTCTGCTGCATCCCAGCAAGAGTAATAGAAGAAAAAATGAGGATGGTGGATTGATTCAGTTTATTTCAACACATAATCACGAATGGCATAACATGCAAGCCATATTGAATAGGCATTGGTCGATTTTGGGTGCTGATCCAACCCTGGGGGCCTTCTTGGGCCGTTCTCCTTCCATGACGCCACAGAGATCCAAAAATCTTAATGACCTATTAGTCCAAAGTTACTACACTCCTGTCCCCAGTAATTTCTTTGGTACCAGAGGCCCCTTTCCGGGATCAATTTCATGCGGACACTGTCTGGCTTGCGCCAATGTCCTGCGCTGCTCAAGTTTTAGCTCGTCAGACGGAACAAGGGAATTCCAGATCAAACAGAGAATCTCATTCGGAACTTCAAATGTGATCTATTACGCTACGTGCCCTTGTCCCAAAATATATGTGGGTCTGACAACAAGGGAGCTTAGGATTCGAGTACGCGAGCATGTGCGGGACATTGGCGCAGCCAGGTCGGTGTCCGATATTGGGGATTTGTAAACCATTCCCCGATATTTCAGATCATATCATAATAGTGATGCGGCCCTATTAAAGATTAGAGGAATTGATGTCCTCCATATGGGGATCAGGGGTGGTGACAACAAAAAAATCCTGTCATAGATGGAAGTCAGGTGGATTGTCCAGCTTGACACAATGACCCCTAAAGGACTCAATGAATCTTTGAGCTTCGCCCCATTTTTATAATCTCTGGGGACATTCTTATTAGATATTAGGAGTTCTTCTGTTTTAAATATATACATATATTTTTGGTATTGGACTCTCATTCCACATGATATCCCTCTCTTCCCCATGGTACACTCCATGGGGACTTATGGATATTTTTGTATATAACAATTGGGTTATGAGTGCTTCTCCTGTTTTTTCCTCCGCATGTCCTGGCTATACTCCATTCTTATCCCTGGCAGGGAGTTGTTTTTATATTGTTTTTAATTTATTTTATTTCACTAATATCCTTTATTGTCAATAATTTATATCTAGTGACCATGAGGATACTTTGTCTCTCCCAGGACCACCTTCTTGTACCAGATTGATGTGATTTGGATCCAGCAGCCCAGGCATTTGCACGAATCGTGACTACATTTTACATACATTCTTTTGATGGGCTTCACATATGTGACCCATTTCATTGGCTATTCTATATGTAGTATATATATAAAAAATTTCTTTCATATGCTATGATTCCTCTAAGATGCTTTGAAGATGCCTGTTTGGCTTTATATATTCATCTGTGATATTATATGTGATGTATCTCCCCTTTTTCTGCATCTGTTGCTTTATTGCATACTATAATCTTTATTTGAACATTTTTTGATCATTGACTGTATGGACTCTGAAAAAATCTTTCTGTATACAAGATATATCTTTCTCAGTTGGATGTAATTGGATGTTTTGTATAAAATTATGTATGTACTTTTCATGGATTTTACACATAATATATATTCCTGTATTTAACGTATTTAATATGTGAAAGCATCATTTTGCTGATGAGATATACTTGTATATATATTTATGAGGATTTTTCAGCATCAGCATTGATGAGCTGTGATCTTTACCCACCCAGATACATGACTACAGGCAGCTACGCGCATATCCCTGCGACGGTTTGGATACTGCTGGCGGATGGGCGTCTTTATGCTGCACGCAGGCACCGTGGTCTCTGTGACCGGTGTCTGGCGCCCAGCGTGAAGCCTGGTCCGTGCAGCAGATCCCGCCGGTCTCAGGGCGCATGCGCCGAGGACACCGCCCTGATTGGATGATTTTGATCACGTGATCTGGGTCAAAGGGTACTTGAAGGTCCTGTGGAGTGTTAGTTATTATCTCCTTGATAAAGCGGCCGTCCTGCACCAGGAAACGCGCGTCGGGGGTCACTGCCAGGCGGTTTTTCTCACCCTCCTTCCTCCGGTAAGATAGCTCACTTATAACCTCTAGTGGAATTCCTTTATTTATACCCATGTTCCCTTGTGTTATATGGATGTGATTCATCTTTCCACGATTGAGTTGTGCTCAGGGCAGACATTGAGAACATCTTGAGCCCAGTGGCGTAGCGTGGGGGGGGCGGGGGGGGCGGTCCGCCCCAGGCGGCACGTGTGTGGGGGCGGCGCGGCAGCAGCAATTCAATTCCTCTCCTCTGACTGGGAGAACAGCGCGGACTCCGCGGAGGCACAGTGCAGGCGCTTTCTACCTTCTACGCCACTGCCTTGCTGGACTCGGACTCGGAGCCCCGGCTGCTTTCCGCTCCTGAGCTGGTGCTGGGCGGAGGTGTTGGCCGCTCGGGGCTGGTTGTTCGGTCAGAGCTGCCAGAAGAACACGTGGCGTGTGGCTGAGGTGACGCAGGAGGAGCGGATCCTGGGACACAGGAGCCGGTGAGTGAGGGGGACGGCGGGAAGCGCTGCCCAGCCTGCCCATGATGTCTGTGAGGGGAGGGAGACACCGCGGTATGTGATTGCCCCTTGAATTTCATTCCATCATGTAATGTTATGCTACAGGGGGCGGCATCTAGGTAATTACTCCCTCTCCCCCATTTACTAATTCTAAAGTTGAGGCTCCCTAATCCTTGGAGTTGGATTGCCTACATCTTCATATAGCTGATATTATGCAAAAGAGTTGGGCTCTGTAGGGAGAGGACATGGGGGCTGTGCAGAGGAGGACATGGGGGGGCTCTGTAGGGAGAGGACATGGGGGCTGTGCAGAGGAGGACATGGGGGGGCTCTGTAGGGAGAGGACATGGGGGGCTGTGCAGAGGAGGACATGGGGGGGCTCTGTAGGGAGAGGACATGGGGGGCTGTGCAGAGGAGGACATGGGGGGGCTCTGTAGGGAGAGGACATGGAGGGCTGTGCAGAGGAGGACATGGGGGCTCTGTAGGGAGAGGACATGGGGGGCTGTGCAGAGGAGGACATGGGGGGCTCTGTAGGGAGAGGACATGGGGGGCTGTGCAGAGGAGGACATGGGGGGCTCTGTAGGGAGAGGACATGGGGGGCTGTGCAGAGGAGGACATGGGGGGGCTCTGTAGGGAGAGGACATGGGGGGCTGTGCAGAGGAGGACATGGGGGGGCTCTGTAGGGAGAGGACATGGGGGGCTGTGCAGAGGAGGACATGGGGGGCTCGGTAGGGAGAGGACATGGGGGGCTGTGCAGAGGAGGACATGGGGGGGCTCTGTAGGGAGAGGACATGGGGGGCTGTGCAGAGGAGGACATGGGGGGGCTCTGTAGGGAGAGGACATGGGGGGCTGTGCAGAGGAGGACATGGGGGGGCTCTGTAGGGAGAGGACATGAGGGGGCTCTGTAGGGGGAGGACATGGGGGGGCTCTGTAGGGAGAGGACATGAGGGGGCTCTGTAGGGGGAGGACATGGGGGGGCTGTGCAGGGGAGGACATGGGGGGGCTCTGTAGGAGGGACATGGGGGACTGTGCAGGGGGGTACATGGGGAAGCTGTGTAGGGGAGGACATGGGGGGCTGTGCAGGGGAGGACATGGGGGGCTGTGCTGGGGGGTACATGGGGAGGCTGTGTAGGGGAGGACATGGAGGGGCTGTGCAGGGGGTACTTGGGGGAGGGGGGCTGTGCAAGGGGAGAACATGAGGGCTCTGTAGGGGGTGTACTGTGGGTCTGTGCAGGGGGAAGACACGTGGGTCTCCTTACACTGTTTTATGGTGCAGCTCTCGGCAGGGCAGTGATGGAGGTTCAGTAGGGTCATCACGCTAATACATACACATATATATATAGAGAGAGAGAACTGCAAGAAGATGAAAGTCTAGAAATTTAGAAATAATAACAGCAGAGTTAGTAGTAGACTAAAAATTAGATCTTTGAGTGTAGTGTGGGCTCTTCGGATTCTTCCGGATTATCAGCGACCAAAGGGGCGGCAAATTTTTCGACCGCCCCGGGCGCCACAAACAGTTGCTACGCCACTGCTTGAGCCACATGGCTCTTTACCATTTACGGGGTGGCATTATATTGTTGGGCCTCTTTTGATTAGGCACATTGCTTTAAACACTTATATGAGGATACTATTTTCCATCTTGTGGAGAGGGACTGTTTAGGTGTATACTCATCTGCGTCACATTGACACTTTAATATGACCTTGTGCACTTTTGTGTACGTTATTTATTAATAAAAATTGATACTTTTTGCAAATCATCGTTTGCTCCTTTTTTTCCTCTGGCTTTCAAAGGTATGGGAAAAAAGCAGCTGAAATTTAGCATAAAAAATGCAGCAAAAAAAGCTGCAAAAATGCCCTGTGTGAACTTACCTTAAGGGATTGTGCACACATTGCAGATGTGGTGTGTATTTGCCATGAAGATTTGCTAGCAAAACCTGAGCAATCCTGATGCCAGCAAAGTAAATGAGAAACCTGAAGTGTCCTTCACACATTGCTTATCTGTGACTTGCAGATTTGGTGCAGAAAATAATCTGCAGCATTTCAGTCCATTGACTTCACTCAAATCTGTCAAAAACGCACCAAAAATGTGGTAAAACGCACATTTTTGCGCCTGCATTTTTTCCGTCAAGAGATGTAGAAATGGTGCAGAAATTTCTGAATCCATTTACTCAACGCGTGCACATAGTATTAATGTGCCCCACTCATATGCTTATGAAGATATGCAAAATGGAGTCATTGGAATTTTCCCGAACAGCAGATATTGGAGAGGAAATAAAGCATTGGGTATGTTGCAAGTCTAGTTGAATAAAAATTAGATTTCTATCTGCAGACCTTTAATAGAACATGCTATTATTCTAAATGTATATGATCAACACAAACATCGACTTGTCAGCAGATCTTACCAAAGTTAGCTCTATTTACCAGTTGTCAGCAGATACATTTATAAAGATACATTTATGTACCGCTTTAGCCCTCATTAGAATTTCTGGTCTTTGCTATGGTAAGTCGCAGATCAATGACCTTTGGAATAGACTTTAATCAGTGGTGATTGCCAAGATTAGTTCACTGATAGGGAAGGTTGCCAAATCTATGTCAGGAAGAAAAGTGTTGTCCACAAATAGGAGTCGAGTTGGAAGAAAGAGAGAGAGAGAACTACAAGCCCCAAAAGAACACTCTGACAGCAGTGCCCCCAAGAGTTTGTGGAGGATGAGGCCTACTTCTTGATGAGATGCCCCAAATACTCCACAGGCAGGGACACTCACTTCAGGAGACTGCCTGATCTCCTACACCTCCATGGAGGAGGAAAAGAAACTGCCTAAAATATTGAGGGAAGAGGAAAGTGCAGCAGCCAAAGCAGTGCAATGTGTTAGTGCCTGACACATACTAAGAGGAGCCTGATGAACCCCATACCCCACCCTGGATGTGTACCTATCCCCATCCCCCCATTATTTAACCACTTGCTTTGGTAATGCTAACATGTACTTAGTCCTACCAATAAAGCCTATCTGAATTTGAGAGAGAGAAGTGGTCCTTTTATTTATGGAAATATTTCTTCCAATTACAAACCTCAAATATTACCCTTGATCTGGTTAACCAGATAGTAGAATAATTAGCAGAAATTCTAATTGTGCATCCAGCTTAACCCCTAAATACCAAAGATTACCGTATTTTAACCCACATAAAGGGTTAGTATAAAACTGCTCCAGAACTCAACAATTTTGTTTTATTGCATTTACATGGTCGGAATATAAAATAAGTCATCAATTTATTTGTAATGGAAGCAAATTAATCTTTGATACCCAAATGCAGGTATGAGATAAAGCAAAAGTGCTGAAAAAAATATAAGCTGGGTCGATGGTCGGATCTTGCTTTTCATTCCATTGAGACCACAACTATTTATTACCTCCTACTACTGAACATGACTCCTCGCTTGTTTAGTGTTACTGAGTCACGCAAATATATTCCCCTGCTTCATGGAAGTCATTCATCATCAATGAAATATCATGATTACAGGAGCAGATGTGGAACAGATCTGTTACTAAGTATGCATACTATGCAGGTCGTAATCTGTTAACACTGAGGCCGTCATTGGATTAACATCAGGGATTTAATTTCACAGGATACAATTCTTTTACAATTTCACAACTCATTTACTCCGTCATTAATGAAAAATCAGTTTTGATACAAATAAATTGTGGTAGAATATAGTCGGCTGGAGCTGATGAGATTTTATAAGAGTGGAGAAGTTTTATGCAGGGTCAAGAAATCTAAAATGATGTATCAATTCGTGTGGAATTTTGTTTAAACACTAATGAGAACTAGTAAAAAATAATAATGTGCTACCTTTATAATTGTACTAGTGCTAATTGCTCTATAATTAGCACTGATGAGATCAAATAAGTATGGAACAGTCTGATGTAAGTTATAGATAAAATGGTGACTATTCAATGGTATCAATATTAGGGAATATGATGCACTTTGGAAGAACAGCTTTACCTAGCCTGTTGTAATAGACAACTAATAAATGTGGATTAGTTGTATGCTAGTATCATACTATCTAATGAGTGTATTAGTACTCAGAAGAGATTCAGAAGAGATGCAATAAGAATATAATAAGTACTTGCTAATAGGAGATATATTAGGTATACAGGTAGGCATTACTCATATTTTCAGCTAATAAATAGATCTAGTAAATGTAGAAGAGTTGCACGCTAAGAGGCGATACCATACTAAGAGTACGTGGATAACTATCAAGTTATATCAGTCTTCTGATGATTTTTCGGATGATCTAGTATAATAAATGTGAAATAGCTGTTCACTAAGGTGGAAGCCAAGTAGCCAATCCATTTTTCAGCTGATAGTCGGACATATCGTACTTCCTATCCAATTATATCAACACACAAGCAGAGGAGATATAAAATCTGTAGGGTCGTTGCATGCTGGGAACAGATATGATGCCCTCATTGCAGTTATACTTGGTTTGAGGTGATGCTAGCAGTGTCTACTCTATACATCTACTTCTTTAATTTGAACCAAAGAGTAAAATAGTGTTTTGTGGATTTCGGGTGATGAGATCCAATTAGTATGGAATGTACAGTATGATAGTAGCAGGGATCAAAATATCCATTTATATCAATGCTCAATATTGATTCAATATAGGTGGAATAGTCATATGTAGGTAGGTAATATGGTGCTCTCTATTCAATTATCAGCAGATACATGAGGAAGAGACAAAGCTACAAAGTGGTCCAAAACATTTTTTACTTCATTTCACCCTTTAAAGGGAACCTGACAGCTGATACATGTACCAGATCTATGGGCAGTGAAAGATAAAATACAGAGGGCACTACCATGTATGCCAGGATCACCCAAATGCATACTTTGAATATCATAAGTAAATAAACAAAAAGTATGAACTACAATGGGATCACCATTTAGAAAAATGTTTTTACAAGTATTAACAGAGACAGGTCAAGGCACAAATATTAACCCCTTCACTACCAAGGGTGGTTTGCACATTAACTCCCGGGCCAATTTTTACAATTTTGACCACTGTCCCTTTATGAGGTAAGGCTGGTTTCACATTTGCGTTTTTTTGCGCTGCATTCGTTTTTCCCCTATATTTAACCTGGGTGCGCATACGTGCGCGTTGGCATGCGCACGTATGCGTTTTTCGTGCGCTGCATTTTTTATGGTGTGCGTCCTTAATTTCCAGACGCTACATGTTGCATTTTTTGGTCTGCCCAACCACTTAAAAAAAACGCATGCACACGTATGCGCACGTTTTGTGCAAAAAATTGCCATTGTGGTCTATGGGTGCGCATACGTGCGCATTGGCATGCGCATGTAAGTGTTTTTTTGCGCATGCGTTTTTTTGGTGTCCATTGGTTAGACTAGTTATAAAAATCCCCACCAAAAAAAACTTCATGTCTATATAAGAGGAGGTGTCTGCCAGCACTGTACCATAACTATAGAGACAGCCTGTAGAGCAGAAAGACTGCAAAAGAAGACCCCATTTTCAATTCCAGCTTCAGCGGCAAGAATGTGAGTATTATTACATCTAAAAATGTATGCCTGTCCTTTTAAATTGTATATGTACTAATGCTTTGTATTATTTTTATAGGTTTAGAAGTCTAGTGACTTCAGGGTTAATTTTGCTATCAGAAGTGTTGGACAATATTTTTGTAGGTTTTTTTTTGGCAGATTGCAGACAGTGTCTTTCCTTTTCTGTCCTTTTTAGTTAGCCGGGCCCCATCGTTTGCTCAGCCTATTTTTCTGCCTTTGTTTGTATTTTCATCTTGTTTCACCGTCAATATATGTGGGGGGCTGTCTTTCCTTTGGGGTCTGCTCTGGGGCAGTTAGTTTTCCTCTTTTCCTGCTTTAGGCTTATGTAGTTCTCCGGTTGTGACGAGGCATCTAGGACCAACGTAGGAACGCTCCACGACTGTTGCTAGTTGTGCGGTTAAGATCAGGGATCTGCAATCTGCACAGTTACCAACTTCTCTGGTTTTCTGAGATTTAGCTTGTTGTCTTTTTTTCCTCCTCGGTTTCCCATTCATAACAGAGCACCTTTTCCGCCTGGTCCAGGAGTGTGCCCCGTTGTGGGACAGCGGTGACTGACTGTACAAAGACAATGTGGTGACCCGGCGGCCATGGAATGAGGTGGCCGCAGCATTGATGGATGGCTGGGAGAGCGCCACTGCATCCTCCAAAAAGGCGTTTAGTAAGTATTTCCCTGCTCTGTTATGCCGCAGTGACTATTGTCCTTGATGGCACTGTTGGGTTTCGTGCTAGATATATTCTAGCACGAAACCCAACAGTGTCATCTGGCTCAACAGTGACTGCTTTGGGTATTGTATTGCTGTATTGTGCCGCAGTGACTATTGTCCTTGATGGCACTGTTGGGTTTCGTGCTAGATATGTTCTAACAGGAAACACAACAGTGTCATCTGGCTCAACAGTGACTGCTTTGGGTATTGTATTGCTGTATTGTGCCGCAGTGACTATTGTTCGTGATGGCACTGTTGGGTTTATTGACAGCATATGTCGTGCATCATACACAATTGTTAAATGTTGTTTGTTTGCTTTTCCAACAGTGGACAAAGTCTGAACACGTTGGCGCTCAATCAAGGACCGCTTCAACAGTGATGTTCGTGCTGAGGGACAGGTTCGCAGTGGTTCAGCGTCAAGGACAAGAACAAGATACCGGTACTATCAAGAGTTGCAGTTCCTAAGACCGGTCCTTGCCCCCAGATCGTAAGTATTATAATTTTTGGGTTTTTATTTTTATTAATCTGTGTTTTTCTAATCCACAGCTGATGCTTCTTGTAAAGGCATGATAGTAATGATTTTCCTATCTTCCACAGCACCTGGAGCAGCAACCTGCAACCTGGCCCTGGAACGGTCCTTCATCGGACGACCTCGGACCAATCTCAGCCATCCGACAGCCAGGAAGCACCTTGCACATCAGCAACACAAACAGCTGCTGACCAGGAAGCTGGTCAATCAGGTGTTCCCCTGTCCCAGGTCTCTGCCACTGGTTATGTGGGCACTACCCGCCAGCGGCAGAGGGCCTTGGACAGGAATGTCTTGCCCGAGTTTATGTACTTGAGTGAGGCTTTTAATGCCAGCCTCAAGTCGCTGTCAGACAGAGTGGAAAGTGGTTTTTCACTCATGGAACGTGGTTTTAACCACATGGAACACCGCTTCCATTCTGTCGAACAGCGCCTTGACCGTCTGGAGGCCGACCTCAACAGACCAGCGCACCATTTTTTTAGTAAGATTGAAAAGGGTATGGCGGAACACCTTAGTCCTGAGCAACAGCTGAGTGTGCTGCAGGCCTGCAACAATGCTTTCTTGCAGGCTATGCAGCATAATCGGTATAGGCAGCAGTCAGTGGTGTCATTTCCAACTGTGCCACCATTGACTCGCTTCACCTCACTACCGACTTGTGCTGCATACCACTGCACGGACACCTCTATTCAAAGCCAGGACACCCACCATTACACCACCACAAGTCTGAGTGCTGCTGGTCACTTCAACGACACCACCATGGCAAGCGCTGCTCCTGTCTGGAGCACCACTGCCACCCCCATGCATGCTTGGAGCACAGCCACAGTAACCACTCCTCAAACGTGGAACAGCCCTGTCGCAAACACTACAACATGTACTAGCCCTGCCACCTCCACTCCGCAAACCTGGACCATCACTGCCGCCACCAGTCCTCCTGCAAGGACGAGCACTGCCACAGCCACCACAGAGCATCAGCAGCAGCCACAGCAGCAGCAGCCACAGCAGCAGCAGCAGCCACAGAAGCCGGCACAGCAGCAGCCACAGCAGCAGATGGGGACCCACATTCCTTATTTGCCCCAAGTTCCAGGCGGCGCCAACAATCAAGGTGGGCATTGGGCCCACGTAGGTCCAGGCAGGCCAGTTTAAGGAGACAAACAGTTAGGACCACTGTAGCTGAACCTCTGTCCTCTTCTCCTAGCGTGTCAAGTTCCATTCCCATAACTGGACTCCCTTCCCCCACAAGTTTTGTTGCCCCTTCCCCTAGAACACCTTCATCGACTATAAGCTGTTCATCTTCACTGCACACCCCCAACTTGCAACCATCTGCCCCCAAACGCAGAAAAAAATAAAGGTTTATTATTTGTTTTTGGTTAAAAATAAATTTAAATTTCTGGTTCACCATAACAAAGTTTGCTTAATGTTTTTGGCGCCGCCTACATACACTGCGCCATACACACAATGCGCCTTAAACTTTGCAAGGTGTCATAAAAAGTGTTTTGAGGATTGGCTGTTTTACCATCCTCATTTCACTTATTGTGATACTAGGCAAGGGGGATTATAGATATACCTTTTAATTAACAACATACTCTTATTACGTGTGTGTTGAATCTACCGATGGGTAAAATACACGTCATATGTTCAATACCAAGGCCTAGTATAATAACTAGAGTTGACCGACAAGGATCTGGTTTCATGAAACACAAACTTGTCAAACTAGGGCAAAAAAAAGTCAGAGTTTCGTTCGAAACCCTACCACAATGTTAGTTAATGGGAAATAAAAGTCGGCATTGAGCGGATTACATTCATCCACTCAATGCAGACTTTTATTCCCCATTGACTTGCATTGGGGTCGGGTTTTGAACGAAACTCCGACTTTTTTTCCACTAGTCGGAGCAGTTTCATTTGAAACGAATTTGGTTTCATGAAACCTGATCCTACCAAAGTCGCTCAACTCTAATCATAACTATTTATCAATCATGGCCTGGTTAATACACATATCATATTTAACCTGCAGCGTTGCTTACGTACCAATATATTTCATGCAGACTAGCAATGCTGCAGTTTAACTCATATGTGTAGTTACCTGCCCAGGTGTGAGAACATCATGAATTCACAGGTATACATGGGAAGTTTTTTATTTTATTGGAGTGCAAAAAACATAGTGCATTCGGTACTGGTATCAAAACAGGTTTTTTATTAACATACACACACGAAAACATTTTTACACCATTTCATCTTGCCAGTGCATCCATCCTACATCAGAAATAAACTAGGCCGCAAATTGGTCCCTCATTTGGCCAACTTCAACGGATGACCTGAGAGGGTGCTGAGTGAATTCAGGCAATGGGTTAGGAGCAGCATCATCGAGTTCAAAGGTCGAGTGCTCTTTAGCCATCACAAAATTATGTAGAACCACACACACCTTCACCACCTCATCCACTGTTTCAAGTTTAAGATTAATGGCTGTGCCAAGAATTTGCCTTCTGGAAGCAAGAATCCCAAAAGCACACTCTACAGTTCTTCTGGCCCTGGTCAGCCTGTAATTAAAGATTTTTTTGGTGTGGTCCAAGTCACGGCTGGAGTAGGGTTTCAGTAGGTGTGCGCATATTTGAAAAGCCTCATCCCCAACCATTACAAAGGGCACTGACGGAGCTTCGTTGTGGGAAAGAGGCGTGGCATAGGGAAATTAAATTGGTTGCCATACAACCTCCGGCCCATGTCTGAGTTTTTAAAGCCTGGGAGTCATTACCACGGCCAAATGCTCCAATGTCCACTGCTACAAACATACATCCGGCATCCGCAATGGCCATGAGTACTATCGAAAAGTACTTTTTGTAATTATAGTACTCAGATCCAGTTCTTTTGGGTTTGATGATCCATATGTGTTTACCATCAACAGCTCCCAAACAGTTGGGGAAATTGCAGACTGTCCAGAATTTGTCAGCAATTTCCATCCACTTTTCAGCGGTGGGCAGGGGCATAAATTCTGGACAAAGAACACTCCAGAGAGCCCGGCAGGTGTCCACAACAATTCCAGACAAGGTAGAGTTTCCAATACGATACTGGAAGTGTAGTGAAGATAGGGTCTCTCCAGTCGCCAGGAATCTGCGAAACAGAGAAAGAAGTAAAATTAATATTTCTGTACATGGTTTTTTAAAACTATAAAATAAAAAATTAGTACATTCACGAAAAATAAATAGCCCAGGTTTTGAATAGTACATGTAAAAAAAAAAACCATCAGACCCCACCCCTTGGTTTTTAAATATTACGTACTGTAATGTCACCAGGAGCCGTTCCTCAGGAGGAATCACATGACGGAGCTGTGTGTCCTGTCTCTGGATGGATTCTTGGACACGAGCAAGCAAATCCCTGAAGCTTTCTTGAGACATCCGGATATAAACTCTAAATTTCTCCGGGTTCGCCTGTAGCTCACTGTAGAGGGTGTGGTACGCCCCACGGCTCTCCCGGAGTTCAGCAATTCGGATGTATCCACATCCACCGTCGCTGCCGTCTTTGCTGTCTCTCTCTCTTCCTTTGTTCATGGCAAGCAACTGCATATGCCCTAGCCATCGCGATGTCCAAATCCAAGTTGAACTGAAAACTCTTCCAGCGCAGATCCATGTTGACACGAGAAAAATCAAGCAAATGTGAAGAATGTCCCATTGGTCGTGTGTGTTGCAAGATTGTTATCTAGATTTTTTTGGGTGAGGACAAACAATGTGCAAAAAAACACAAATGCACTAAAAACGCATACAAACGCTGCGTTTTTTTCCTGCATGCGCATAAAAATGCTTGAAAAAAACGCAGCGTTTGTATGCATTTTTTTCATGCATTTGTGTGCGCAAAAAACGCACCACAAAAAAACGCAATTGTGAAAGTAGCCTAATAACTCTGAAACGACATATTGTACTTCATGTTAGTGGTAACATTTCATTCAAATAACTTGTGTTATTTGTGAAAAAAAACAGAAATTTGGCAAAAATTTCGCACTTTTCCAACTTTGAATTTTTATGCTCTTAAATCACAGAGATACGGCACACAAAAAACTTAATAAGTAACACTTCCCACATATTTACTTTACATCAGCACAATTTTGGAACCAAAATTTTTTTTTGTTAGGAAGTTATAAGGGTTAAAATTTGACCAGCGATTTCTCATTTTTGCAACACCATTATATTTTTATGGACCACATCACATTTGAAGCCACTTTGAGGGGTCTATATGATAGAAAATACCCAAAAGTGACACCATTCTAAAAACTGCACCCCTTAAGGTGCTCAAAACCACATTCAAGAAGTTTATTAACCCTTCAGGTGCTTCACAGGAATTTTTTGAATATTTAAAAAAAAAATGAACATTTAACTTTTTTTCACAAAAAAATATTTCAGGTTCAATTTTTTTTAGTTTACCAAGGGTAGCAGGAGAAATTGGACAGCAAGTGTTATTGTGCAATTTGTCCTGAGTACGCTGATACCTGATATGTGGGGGGGAACCACTGTTTCAGCGCATGGCAGAGCTCAGAAGGGAAGGAGCGACGTTTGACTTTTTCAATGCAAAATTGTCTGGAATTCAGATCGGACGCCATGTCACATTTGGAAAGCCCCTCATGTACCTAAACAGTGGAAACGTGACCCCATTTTGGAAACTAGACCCCCCAAGGAACTTATCTAGAAGTGTGATGAGAACTCTGAACCCCCAAGGGCTTCACAGAAGTTTATAACGTACAGCCGTACAATTAAAAAAATCATATTTTTTTCCACAAAAATGATCTTTTCACCCTCAATTCTTATTTTTCCAAGGGTAACAGGACATTAAAAGTTATTGTGCAATTTGTCCTGAGTACGTTGATACCCCATATGTGGGTGTAAACGACTATTTTGGGGCATGGCAGAGCTCGGAAGGGAAGCAGCGCCATTTGACATTTTTGGCTGGAATTGAGATTGGACACCATGTCGCGTTTGGAAAGCCCCTGATGTACCAAAACAGCGGAAACCCCCCACAAATGGCACCATTTTGGAAACTAGACTCCCCAAAGGAACTTATCTAGATGTGTGGTGAGCACTTTGAACCCCCCAGTGCTTCACAGAAGTTTATAATGCCCGGGCGTGAGAATAAAAAAATCGTATTTTTTCCGCAAACATGATTATTTAGTCCCCAATTTTTTTATTTTCCCAAGGGTATCAGGAGAAATTGGACCCCAAAAGTTGTTGTCCAATTTGTCCTGAGTACACTGATACCTCATATGTGGGAGAAAACTACTGTATGGGCACACGTCGGGGCTCGGAAGGGAAGTAGTGACGTTTTGGAATGCAGACTTTGATGGAATGGTCTGCAGGTGTCATGTTGCCTTTGGAGAGCCCATGATGTACCTAAACAGTGGAAATCCCCCACAAATGACACCATTTTGGAAACTAGACCCCCTAAGGAACTTATCTAGATGTGTGGTGAGCACTTTGAACCCCCAGGGGCTTGCTTCACAGAAGTTTATAATGCCCGGGCGAGAAAATAAAAAAATCATATTTTTTCCACAAGCATGATCATTTAGTCCCCAATTTTTTTATTTTTCCAAGGGTAGCAGGAGAAATTGGACCCCAAAAGTTGTTGTCCAATTTGTCCTGAGTACGCTGATACCTCATATGTGGGAGAAAACTACTGTATGGGCACACGTCGGGGCTCGGAAGGGAAGGATTGACGTTTTGGAATGCAGACATTGATGGAATGGTCTGCGGGTGTCATGTGCGTTTGGAGAGCTTCTGATGTGCCTAAACTATTCAAACTCCCCACAAGTGACCCCTTTTTGGAAACTAGACCCCCCACGGAACTTATCTAGATGTGTGGTGAGCACTTTGAACCCCCAAGTGCTTCACAGAAGTTTATAATGCCCGGGCATGAAAATAAAAAAATCATATTTTTTTTCCACAAAAATGATATTTTTGCCCCAATTCTTTATTTTCCTAAGGGCAACAGTAGAAATTGGACCCCAAAAGTTGTTTTGCAATTTGTCCTGAGTAGGCTGATACCCCATATGTTGGGGTAAAACACTGTTTGGGCGTATGGCAGAGCTTGGAAGGGAAGGAGCACCATTTGACTTTTTCAACACAGAATTGGATGGAATTGAGATCAGATGCCATGTTGCGTTTGGAGAGCACCAGATGTGCCCAAACAGTGGAAACCCCCCAATTCTAACTCCAACCCTAACCCCAACACAACCCTAACCCTAATCTCAGCCCTAACCCTAACCATAACCCTAGCCCTAACCCTAGCCCTAACCCTAACCCTAGCCCTAACCCTAGCCCTAATGGGAAAATGGAAATAAATACATTTTTTTAATTTTATTATTTTTCCCTAACTAAGGGGGTGATAACGGGGGGGTTTGATTTACTATTTATGACGGTTTTTATATTTGGCAGCTGTCACACGCTAAAAGACGCTTTTTATTGTAAAAATAGTTTTTGCATCACCACATATTGAGAGCTATAATTTTTCCATATTTTGACCCACCGAGTCATAGCGCTTTTGTGCAATGAAAACAATTTTATATTAAGAAATAATTATTTTTGCATCGCTTTATTCTGCGAGCTATACTTTTTTTATTTTTTGCTGATGACGCTGTGTGGCAGTTCGTTTTTTGCGGGACAAGATGACATTTTCAGCGGTACTATGGATATTTATATGCGTCTTTTTGATCGTGCATTGTTGCACTTTTTGTTCGGCAGTATGATAATAAATCATTATTTTTTGCTTTGTTTTTTATTTTTATTTTTTAAGGGGTTTGCTAAAGGGGTTAACTAATGGGACAGTTTTATAAGGCGGGTCGTTGCGGACGCGGCGATACCAAATATGTGTACTTTTATTGTTTTTTGTTTTTTTTATTTACAAAAAATGAATTTATTAGGGAATATTTTTTTTTTAATTTATTTAGCGATTTTTTTAAAAATTATTTTTAAACTTTTTTTTAACTTTATTATGTTGTCCCAGGGGGGACATCACTGTCCTGTGACAGATCGCTGATCTGTCACATCACAGATCACTGTGACAGATCAGTGATCTGTCACAGGCATAGACGCAGACTTCCTCATGCCTGCGCTTTGCAGGCACTGAGGAAGTCAGCTCCCTGCAGGCCCCTGAAGGTCCCCTTCGCCATCTTGGAATCGGGGACCTGCAGGGATGGAGCCCCCCGCAGCAGCGCTGCACATTGTGCTGCTGTGGGGGGCTCAGGAAAGCATGGAGGGAGCCCCCTCCCTGCCGATGCTTCGCTTTAACCCCCGGTACACCGCGATCGAGTTTGATCGTGGTGTGCAAGGGGTTAACATATCGGGGCGGTCCGTGACCACCCTTGACACATTGTGCCGGGTGTCAGCTGTGATAATCAGCTGACACCCGGCCGCGATCAGCGACGCTCACCACGTGGGCGCCGCTGATCGCTATGACGTAATATTCCGTCCATGGGACTTACAGTAGGTCCCAGGTCACATGGACGGAATATTACGTCCATTGTAGGAAAGGGGTTAAAAACAATAAAACGCCAACAGGCTGCACGGAATCAAAATATGTGTGTCTTTATCCCCTTTCTGACATTTGATTTACTATCACAGCCAGGAATCAGCTGATACTCACAGCTGACACCAGGCACTAAGTGCCAGGAGAGGTCACAGACCACTCTAGGCACTTAAACCCCCAGAACACTGCGATCAAACATGATCGCAGCATTCCACAGCCGGCAGAGGGTCTGACAGCCCCTCTGCCTTTGGATTGGAGACCCTGCATCATGATGTGGGGTCCCGATCGCTGCCATGGAGACCTGATGTCATCATGACAACATCCGGATCTCCAAAGCTGAGAGACTTCCTGTCATGCGCAGTGCTGACAGCTTCTATAGCATGCAGATCTGCATGCTATAGAAGCGATCAGTCTGCATAAAATGAGTGTCCTATTGTGGCACAAATTGTAAAAGTAAGAATTACATTAAAAAAAAATGTTTTAAATAATTGTTAAAATATTTTTAAAAAATCAATATTTCATCAATAAATATTTAAATTAAAGAAAATCTAAACAATAAAAGTACACATACTTGACCTATAAACCGGTCCCACTGGTTAACCCCTTTAGTGAACACCATTAAAAAAAGGCAAAAAACCAATGCTTTATCATCATACAGCCGAACAAAAAGCAGAATAACACACAATCAAAAAGACGGATATAAATAAACATGGTACCGCTTAAAACGTCATCTTGTCCTGCCATATAGCTCCATCACCGTAAAAATAAAAAGTTATACCTCTTAGAAAAAAGCGATGCAAAAATAATTATTTTTTTATATAAAATACTTTTTATTGTATAAAAGTGCCACAACATAAAAAATAGATATAAATGAGGTATTGCTGTCATCGTACTGACCAGAAGAATAAAGCTGCTTTATAAAACTTTACCAAATGTGGAACGGTATAAACGCACCCCCCCAAAAAAAAAAAGAAATTCATGAATTGCTGGTTTCTGTTCATTCTGCCTTCCAAAAATTGGTGTAAAAAGTGATAAAAAATGTCATGTGCCCAAAAATGGTACCAATAAAAATGTCAACTTGTCCCGCAAAAAATAAGAACTCACATGACTCTGTGGGCCAAAATATAGAATAATTATAGCTCTCAAAACGTGGTGATGCAAAAACTATTTTTTGCAATAAAAACCGTCTTTTAGTGTGTGACAGCTGCCAAACATAAAAACCCGATATAAATAGTAAATCAAACCTCCCTTTATCACCCCCTTAGTTAGGGAAAAATAATAAAATATATAAATGTATTTTATTTTCATTTTCCCATTTGGGTTAGGGTTGGGGCTAAAGTTAGGATTAGGGTTAGGATTGGGATTAGGTTTAGGGCTGAGTTAGGGTTAGGTCTGTGGTTAGGGTTATGGTTAGGGTTGGGGTTAGGGGTGTGTTGGGGTTAGGGTTGGAGTTAGAATTTGGGGCTTCCCACTGTTTAGGCGCATCGGGGGCTCTCCAAACGTGACATGGTGTCCGATCTCAATTCCAGCCAATTTTGCATTGAAAAATCAAAAGGCCTTCCTTCCCTTCCGAGCTCTGCCATGAACCTAAACAGTAGTTTACCTGCATATATGGGGTATCAACGTACTCAGGATAAATTGTACAACAACTTTTGGGGTCCAATTTCTCCTGTTACCCTTGGTAAAATAAAACAATTTGGATCTGAAGTTAACTTTTTGTGAAAAAAAGTTAAATGTTAATTTTTTTTAAACATTCCAAAAATTCCTGTGAAGCACCTGAAGGGTTAATAAACTTCTTAAATGTGGTTTTGAGCACCTTCAGGGGTGCAGTTTTTAGAATGGTGTCACTTTTGGGTATTTTCTATCATATAGATCCCTCAAAGTCACTTCAAATGTGATGTGGTCCCTAAACAAATGGTTTTGTAAATTTTGTTGTAAAAATGAGAAATCGCTGGTCAACTTTTAACCCTTATAACTTCCTAACAAAAAAAAAAATTTGGCTCCAAAATAGTGCTAATGCAAAGTTGACAAGTGGGAAATGTTACTTATCAAGTATTTTTTGTGACAGATCTCTGTGATTTAAGGGCATAAAAATTCAAAGTTGGAAAATTGCAAAATTTTCAAAATTTTCACAAAATTTCCATTTTTTTGCCCAAAAAACGCAAGTCAAATCAAAGAAATTTTAGAAAACAATGTCAGAATCACCGGGATCCATGGAAGCTTTCCAGAGTTATTACCTCATAAAGGGACAGTGGTCAGAATTGTAAACATTGGCCTGGTCATTAACATGTAAGCCACCTTTGGGGGTAAAGGGGTTAATATGACCAATACCTAACCTCAACTGCCTAATGACAAAAAAAAACCCACCAACTTACCCCCCAAGGAAGAAGCGACTGTGAAAGGCGCGTCAGGGTTTCTCCTGCCTGAGCAGCATCATATCCCAGGTACAGCATTTACATGCCAGTACTCTTTACCTTGTCCTTATATGCATTCCATCTTCAGCTTCTCTTGACTGACTACTTAGTTCCAGCCCTGTCTACACATGCATTGCAGCACATTTGCACTGTGTTTTTAGTGCTTCTATATACTTCATGTGTCGTGTCTTACCTATTGTGACTTCTATATCTTGACAACCTGCATATTATTTGGCACCTCCACATAAGCATTACCTCTTCTAGGATTTTTGATATTCCAATACTTATTTATTATTATAAATAGATAGTTTTCACTAAAAACTTTTTTTTTATTTGGGTGAATAAATATACATATTACATAGTCATTTTATTTCACTTCTTGCACATATGCATTAGCACTTTAGCCTTCTACTTGATGAATATGGACTCCATTTTTATTTTTTTTGATTGTGTAAACTTGCCAAACATGCCATTATTATGGTCTATTTATGAAATCATTCTGCTCGGCTGCCACTCTGCTTTGTGTTCCTTTAACCCTTTCACAACTATATCTTTATTGTTTGTATTTAACTTTTATCTATATATATTAATAAAATATTCTTAATTTTATTTGGGTTTTGAACTTCCCTCTTTTTTGGATTAGTGCCTAATGACAACAATTCACAGGATACCAAATAGGGAGTCCAAAAACATCATAAATCCAAAAGAAAACAATAAATGAATGACAATAATATGACATTCAAACGATCCCGAAAAAATTATATAGAGATGCAACCAGTGAAACCAATGTCATAAAGTGGTATATGAATCACTATGCAGATAACTAATATAGATAACTACCAGAAGCATGTATCAGACACTGGCTATAAAATTTCAGCCTGGTATGTTTGACTCTAAAACACTGCAATGGTTTCTCCCTGGTCTCTCCCTACACACATACATAAGTTGAGACCTGTCACTCCAAGGGAGTGGGCGAAAAGAAGCTACGGAGGACCTGCAGATCCGACTAGTCTCTTGTGCGGCTCAGTCCCCAGTAGCTTTTAAAGACTTTCAGAGTCAAACATACCAGGCTCACATTATGCAGCCAGTGCCTGATACATGATGCCCATAGATTGGGCAGTATGTATCAGCTGTCAGGTTCCCTTTAAATCCTCCAGTGTGACCATATTGAAATTTAAGTTAATAATTCACCATTTAGCATATGTTAAAGATTGTGCTCTTGTATGTACATTGCATTTAGAAATCCTTTCATGTAAAGTTAACCAACTAAACTATAAATAGTGTAGATGGTATCTCAATTTTTGGAGACATATCAGGTAACTTCATGTCTTTTAACTCTAAATTCCATCTGATCTCTTTATGCAGCACATAGGGCATATCGGCAAGTGGCATATGTTTGCTAAGCAAAAAGACCACAAATGTGTCCAAAGGTTGAATACAACTATTAAAGTTTAAAAACAAAATGTTTTTACATACTTTACTATTGATTATAAGTTTTCTGGTATTTTGTGGTTCTTTTTGAAAATAGAACTTAAAAATAAAAAAGTTTAACTCCTGCCATTGGTCCGAAGGTGCTTCCGGGTAAGGGCACAGCCGGAGCACAAGAAGCAGCAGGGAGGCACGGCCATGGCCTATGGCGCATGCGCATTGCATGCAGGGATGGCGTCGGCCGCAAGCCCGTCAGAGGCGACTGCCGTGGCCGTCGGGTGGAGAGAGGCTGCGGGGTGGGAGCGGAGGCCGGCTGCGGCGTGGGTGCGAAGGCTGGCTGCGGTGTGGGAGCGGAGGCCGGGTGAGTATGATGGAGCGGTGTAACAATTATGCTGTAATTCTGCTACATATACAGTTGTGGCCAAAAGTATTGACACCCCTGCAATTTTGTCAGATAATACTCAGTTTCTTCCTGAAAATGATTGCAAACACAAATTCTTTGGTATTATTATCTTCATTTAATTTGTGTTAAATGAAAAAAACACAAAAGAGAATGAAGCAAAAAGCAAAACATTGATCATTTCACACAAAACTCCAAAAATGGGCCAGACAAAAGTATTGGCACCCTCAGCCTAATACTTGGTTGCACAACCTTTAGCCAAAGTAACTGCGACCAACCGCTTCCGGTAACCATCAATGAGTTTCTTACAATGCTCTGCTGGAATTTCAGACCATTTTTCTTTGGTAAACTGCTCCAGGTCCCTGATATTAGAAGGGTGCCTTCTCCAAACTGCCATTTTTAGATCTCTCCACAGGTGTTCTATGGGACTCAGGTCTGGACTCATTGCTGGCCTCCTTACAAGTCTCCAGTGCTTTCTCTCAAACCATTTTCTAGTGCTTTTTGAAGTGAGTTTTGGGTCATTGTCCTGCTGGAAGACCCATGACCTCTGAGGTAGACCTAACTTTCTCACACTGGGCCCTACATTATGCTGCAAAATTTGTTGGTAGTCTTCTGACTTCATAATGCCATGCACATGGTCAAGCAGTCCAGTGCCAGAGGCAGCAAAGCAACCCCAAAACATCAGGGAACCTCCGCCATGTTTGACTGTAGGGACCGTGTTCTTTTCTTTGAATGCCTTTTTCTCCTGTAAACTCTATGTTGATGCCTTTGCCCAAAAAGCTCTACTTTTGACTCATTTGACCAGAGAACATTCTTCCAAAATGTTTTAGGCTTTTTCAGGTAAGTTTTGGCAAACTCCAGCCTGGCTTTTTTATGTCTCGGGGTAAGAAGTGGGGTCTTCCTGGGTCTCCTACCATACAGTCCCTTTTCATTCAGATGCCGACGGATAGTACGGGTTGACACTGTTGTACCCTTGGACTGCAGGGCAGCTTGAACTTGTTTGGATGTTAGTCGAGGTTCTTTATCCAACATCCGCACAATCTTGCGTTGAAATCTCTTGTCAATTTTTCTTTTCCGTCCACATCTAGGGAGGTTAGCCACAGTGCCATGGGCTTTAAACTTCTTGATGACACTGCACACGGTAGACACAGGAACATTCAGGTCTTTGGAGATGGACTTGTAGCCTTGAGATTGCTCATGCTTCCTCACAAATTGGTTTCGCAAGTCCTCAGACAGTTCTTTGGTCTTCTTTCTTTTCTCCATGCTCAATGTGGTACACACAAGGACACAGGACAGAGGTTGAGTCAACTTTAATCCATGTCAACTGGCTGCAAGTGTGATTTAGTTATTGCCAACACCTGTTAGGTGCCACAGGTAAGTTACAGGTGCTGTTAATTACACAAATTAGAGAAGCATCACATGATTTTTCAAACAGTGCCAATACTTTTGTCCACCCTCTTTTTTATGCTTGGTGTGGAATTATATCCAATTTGGCTTTAGGACAATTCTTTTTATGTTTTTTCATTTAAGACAAATTAAATGAAGATAATAATACCAAAGAATTTGTGTTTGCAATCATTTTCAGGAAGAAACTGAGTATTATCTGACAGGATTGCAGGGGTGGCAATACTTTTGGCCACAACTGTAGGAGATCTGCTCATCGCCTATATGTACATAATAGATATATACAGTACATCTAGATGGGGGGACATATATACCAGGATGGAAAACATATATATGTATGTGTATGTATGTTTGTGTGTATATATATATATATATATATATATATATATTAGCTGAAGAGCCCGGCGTGGCTTGGCATAGTAACCAACTGTGGTTAGTTATAGCAAATTATGATTATATTGCAAATAAAAACATTTCACATCATATATTCAACACTACAGATTTGCAAAACAAATTAACTAAACAATTACCCAAGTATTGATAGTATTTTATTTTCAACTCATTCAAGAGCCTTTTGATAAACACCATGTGTATCTGTGTATCTAACCCTATCCTGTGTGATAATGTCTACTCAGCTGTGTACCTAATCCCCTCCTGTGTGATACTTTCTGCTGAGCTGTGTATCTAATCCTATCCTGTGTGATACTGTCTGCTGAGCTGTGTATCTAATCATATTGTGTTACTGACTGCTCAGCCGTGTATCTAATCCTATCCTGTGTGATACTGACTGCTGAGCTGTGTATCAAATCCTATCCTGTGTGATACTGACTGCTGAGCAGCATATCTAATCCTATTCTGTGTGATACTGTCTGCTGAGCAGTGTATCAAATAATTTTCTGTGTGATACTGTGTGCTGAGCTGTGTATCTAATCCTATCCTGTGTGATACTGTCTGCTGAGCCGTGTATCTATCCCTATCCTATGTGATACTGTCTGCTGAGCCATGTATCTATTCCTATCCTGTGTGATACTGACTGCTGAGCTGTGTATCTAATCCTGTCCTGTGTGATACTCACTGCTGAGCTGTGTATCTAACTCTATCCTGTGTGTTACTGACTGCTCTGCCATGTATCTAATCCTATCCTGTGTGATACTGACTGCTGAGCCGTGTATCTAATCCTATCCTGTGTGATATTGTCTGCTGAGCAGCGTATCTAATGATATTCTGTGTGATACTGTGTGCTGAGCTGTGTATTTAATCCTATCCTGTGTGATATAGACTGCTGAGCTGTGTATCTAATCCCATCCTGTGTGATACTGACTGCTGAGCTGTGTATCTAATCCTATCCTGTGTGAAACTGACTGCTAAGCCATGTGCCTGTTTCACATTTCAGTTATTTGGCGTCCGCCAAAGTGTGAAAAAACGGATCCGTTTCCATTTTGCCACAAACGGATGCTACCGGATCCATTTTTGGATGGATCTGCTTTAGCCACTAATGCAAGTCTATGGGGAAAAAAACGGATCCGCTCATAAAAATGGCGGATCAATTTTTTTTCAAAATGGCGGATTTTGACGGACGTCAAAAAACGGAAGTCTGATCCACCTCTTATCCTCTCCTGTGTGATACTGACTGCTGAGCTGTGTGTCTATTCCTATCCTGTGTGATACTGACTGCTGAACCGTGTACCTAATCCTATCCTGTGTGATACTGACTGCTGAGCCGTGTATCTAATACTATTCTGTGTGATACTGTGTGCTGAGCTGTGTATCTAATCCTATCCTGTGTGATACTGACTGCTTAGCTGTGTATCTATTCCTATCTTGTGTGATACTGACTGCTGAGCTGTGTATCTAATCCTATCCTGTGGGATACTGACTGCTGAGCTGTGTGTCTAATCCTCTCCTGTGTGATACTGACTGCTGAGCTGTGTATCTAATCCTATCCTGTGTGATTTTGACTGCTGAGCTGTGTATCTAATCCTATCCTGTGTGATACTGGGCTCCCCCTGCAGTCTGTTTCAGAGGGTGGTCTGTGTTGGCACAGTAATAAATTGTGTTATTTCCAGCTTTGCAGAAGGACGATAACACCATAGAAATGATAATAATAATAGGCAAAATTGTTGGGTGAATTGGAATGCGCGGGGTTAAAATGTTGCCTCACAACATAGCCTATGAGGCTCTCAGGGTCCAGACGTGTGACTGCAAAATTTTGTGGATGTAGCTGCGACGCTGCAGATGCCAATCCAGGACATACACACACACGTACATACACACACACATTTAGCTTTATATATATATATATATATTGTGAGAATCATGTGGGAATAGTGGATGAGGGCAGGTATATCTCGCCCAGATTCCTTTCCTATGTGGCCTAGTCTGGTCAGTATCGCAACTGCTTACTAATGAATAATGAGAGGTGGATATAAAAGGATGCAAGGTGGTTGTGTGAGTGTCTCAGCCTGGGAACACAGAGAGCCTGACTGTGTGAGAGACACATGTGAGTGGAAGCAGTGCCCACTGCAACTGTGGTTTGGCTGGACGGGAGAAGCCCGCCAGTTGGTAGTTAGGTTGTCCATTGTTTAGTTAGTGCCAGACAGGCAAGGATTTGTTTTATGTTTTATTTCCTTTTGCATTGCTTTCACCGTTAATAAACCTGACCTAGGGTCAGTTATACACGAATCCCAGCTCTGCGCCTGAGTTTCATGTTGAATGCACGTGACCTTTGACCCCAGCAAAGGCGATCCCGGAGTGTTTTATCACATTGTGGTGGAGAACGCGGGCATCACGTTGCAAGCATGAGCATGGAGGATGTGGTGAAAGCGCTGGTACAGTCCACCGCCGTCCAGCAAGAAGCTAATCGGGTGATGATGGCCCAGCTTAAGGAGTTGGTGGACATGACAGTTACCGATCGTTCGCTTCTCCAGCAGGTGGCGCAGCGCTTGGCAAGCTTACCTGAGCTTAACCTGGAAGCCGAGTCGAGAGTGATTCACGAGAGTCGGTACTGGCAGAAAATGACGACCGAAGATGACGTCGAGGCATACCTGACCACGTTTGAACGGACGGCGGTGCGAGAAAAATGGCCGAAGGCACGATGGGCCGGCCTGATTGCCCCGTTTCTTTCCGGTGAGGCCCAAAAGGCGTATTATGACTTGGAACCTGAAGCTGCGCAGGACTTTGACAAATTGAAAGCCGAGATCTTGGCCCGGCTGGGAGTGACGACCGCTGTCCGTGCACAGAGAGTCGTCATGGACAAGTACCTGAGAGCTCTACCGCCAGCCCTGAGGAAGTAAGGAAGCCATGGAAATCCTACGACGGCAGATCAACTGGTGGATCTGGTTGAACGTTACTCCGTGGCGGAAGGACTCCGAGACGACGCTACCCCACCTCGTTCTTCATCATCTCCACGTGGAACCGGTAAGACTGTTCCAGGGAATAGGGGAGATGGAAAAATCCCTAAGACAGTGGGGGAGGAAAACGGGACTGCCCGCACTGCGAGGCCGAGAGTAACGAACTATGGTCTAAGCAAGGGGCCCGTTAGGTGTTTCCGCTGCCAAGAGATGGGACATATTGCTGCGAACTGTCCGGTCACTACTGAACCCATGCAGTGCGAAGTCACAGACTCTAAAAACCGCATGTCTATGGTTGCACGGGTAGTGAGTGTGAATGCCGGTCAAAAGGATGTGGAAAAACACTTGTGTGATTTAACTGTTGATGGCAAAAATGTGGTGGCATTGTTAGACTCGGAAAGTGTGGTGACTCTGGTGAAGGCCAGTCTGGTGTCAGCCCCGACTGGACCATCAGACAAATTTTCTGTAACGTGTGTGCATGGAGACACCTGTTCGTACCTCACCACGGTCATATGCATTACTACTTCCTATGGGTCTGTGCAACATAAAGTGGGACTCGTCCCGGTGTTATTGCATGATGTTATCCTGGGCCGGGATTTTCCCCACTTCTGGCAATTGCGGGAGAATCAGTTGATGCCCTCGGGTAATAGTGTACATGATTCTTCTCCCAGGGAGCGTGTGGGTCCCGAACCCCTGGAAGAGGTCTCCCCGGAAGACTCGGGGGAAGAGTCTGCGGGAAATGACCTGCAGTTCCCGTTTTCAGTCATGGCGGGTGATAATGAGGAGACCGGGGAAGAGGAGGAGGCCGACAGCCGTCCACCTCCCCGTTTGCCGGATTTAGAAGTTCAGAAAGATGACTTCCAAAGCGAGCAAATAAAGGATCCTACCCTTTCTCAGGCTAGGACAAATGTAAAAGTGATTAATGGGGTACCCGTAGAACCTGGCTCTAGGCTGGCATATCCTTACATGGTTCTGGAGAATGATTTACTCTATCAGATAGAGAAAAAGGGGGAAGATACGGTGCAACTATTAGTCGTGCCAAAACCCTACCGGCGGCAGGTGCTGGACCTGGCCCACGGACATGTGATGGGAGGTCACCTGGGAGTCCAGAAAACCACCGAAAGGATATTACACTGTTTTGTTTGGCCAGGCATGCATCACGATATTCGTGTATATTGCGAGTCTTGTCCTGACTGCCAAGCCTCTGCACCTAAGCCCCGGTTCTGTAGCCCTTTGGTACCCCTACCTATTATTGAAGTCCCGTTTGAGAGGATTGGGATGGATTTAGTTGGGCCCCTTCCACGGTCTGCACGTGGACACCAACATATCCTGGTCATCTTGGATTATGCCACCCGTTACCCGGAGGCCATCCCTTTGCATAACTCGGCCACCAAGACGATTGCCAAGGAACTGGTGCATGTGTTTAGTCGGTTCGGTATACCAAAACAGATACTCACCGACCAGGGGACCCCCTTTATGTCCAGGGTAATGAAGGAGCTCTGCCGATTGTTACAAATCGAACCGTTACGCACATCCGTGTATCACCCTCAAACAGACGGGTTGGTCGAACGGTTCAATAAAACTCTGAAGCAGATGCTGAGAAAGGTGATAGACAAGGTAGGGAAGAACTGGGACTATTTACTTCCGTATTTGCTTTTTGCCATCAGGGAAGTACCCCAGTCTTCCACGGGATTCTCGCCTTTCGAGTTATTGTACGCCCGTCGTCCTCGCGGACTGTTAGACGTTGCAAAAGAAACCTGGGAGGGTCAGGTCACTCCGTTTAAAACAGTGATAGATCACGTCACACAAATGCAGGACCGTATTGCGGCTGTTATGCCTATCGTCAAAGAACACATGATACAGGCTCAAGGAGCCCAAAAAAGAATCTATGATAGGGGCGCCAAGATCCGTACGTTTGCACCCGGAGATAGGGTGTTGATCCTGGTCCCCACGGTGGACAGTAAGTTCCTGGCAAAGTGGCAGGGCCCCTTTGAGATCAAGGAAAGAGTTGGTGAAGTAAACTACAAAGTATACCAGGCAGGTAAACGGAAACCTGAACAGATTTATCATGTAAATCTGATAAAACCCTGGAAAGATCGGTCTGCCTTGTCAGCGGAGCTGGCCAGTCCCGTCTGCTCGCATACTGTACCGGAGGTACGGGTTGCAGAGACTCTCTCGGAGCGGCAAAAGACTGAGGTCAGGCAGTTTCTACTTCACAACCAAAAGTTTTTCTCAGAAAAACCCGGGCAGACTATGCTAATGAAACATGACATCGTAACGGAACCTGGTGTCACAGTTCACGTAAAGCCCTACCGAATCCCGGAAGCGCGCCGTGAAGCCTTTTCCCGAGAAGTGAAGGCAATGTTAGAGTTAGGAGTCATTGAGGAATCGCACAGTGCGTGGTCCAGCCTGATTGTGCTAATTCCTAAACCGGACGGCACCATCCGGTTCTGCAATGACTTCAGGAAACTGAATGCGGTCTCAAAATTTGATGCCTATCCTATGCCCCGGGTCAACGAGTTAATAGATCAGTTAGGAAAAGCCCGGTATATTACAACCCTAGATCTAACCAAGGGGTATTGGCAGATCCCTCTGGCTGAGGCTGCCAGAGAAAAGACGGCATTTGCTACGCCGGAAGGTTTATTTCAGTATGTGTATATGCCGTTTGGACTGCACGGGGCACCGGCGACCTTCCAGAGACTGATGGATCGAGTCCTGAGGCCACATAGGCGGTACGCTTTGGCCTATTTGGATGACATTGTCATTTACAGCTTGGACTGGGAGACTCATCTCCAGAAAGTACAAGCTGTGATTGACGACCTGTGGGAGGCAGGTCTAACCGCGAACCCCAAGAAATGTCACATCGGGCTAGAAGAAGCCCAGTATTTGGGGTATGTAATTGGGAGGGGTGTTGTTAAACCCGAGGTTGATAAGATTCAGGCGGTTCAGGACTGGCCACAACCTGTCAACAAGAAGCAGGTGCAAGCCTTCCTGGGGATCGCCGGCTATTATCGCCGGTTCATACCCAATTTTGCAGCCATCGCTACCCCCCCTGACGGATCTTACAAAAGGGAAAGACTCCGTCATGATTAAATGGAGTTTAGCGGCTGAAGAAGCCTTCCATAGCCTAAAACGGGCACTTTGCTCTGAGCCCTTACTGGTGACTCCGGACTTCCGCAGTGAGTTTGTGGTACAAACGGATGCCTCTGATACCGGTATCGGGGCCGTACTCTCACAAGTGAGGGACGGAGTGGAACACCCAGTCCTCTATCTCAGCAGGAAGCTGAATAAACACGAGCAAAGGTATGCAGTCGTAGAAAAAGAGTGCCTCGTCATTAAGTGGGCTCTAGAGGCCCTCAAATATTACCTGGTGGGCCGAAAGTTCAGGCTGATCACTGACCATGCCCCTCTCATGTGGATGCACTTGAACAAGGAACGGAATAGCCGGGTGACCTGGTGGTTCCTTGCCCTGCAGGCCTACACTTTTACGGTGGAGCACCGCCCAGGGGTACAGATGGGGAATGCAGATGCCCTGTCCCGAGTGCACTGTTTGGCGGGTGTCATTGCTCGACCAGAGTGGTCTGAGCAGAGGGGGGGGATATGTGAGAATCATGTGGGAATAGTGGATGAGGGCAGGTATATCTCGCCCAGATTCCTTTCCTATGTGGCCTAGTCTGGTCAGTATCGCACCTGCTTGCTAATGAATAATGGGAGGTGGATATAAAAGGATGCAAGGTGGTTTTGTGAGTGTCTCAGCCTGGGAACACAGAGAGCCTGTCTGTGTGAGAGACACACGTGAGTGGAAGCAGTGCCCACTGCAACTGTGGTTTGGCTGGACGGGAGAAGCCCGCCAGTTGGTAGTTAGGTTGTCCATTGTTTAGTTAGTGCCAGACAGGCAAGGATTTGTTTTATGTTTTATTTCCTTTTGCATTGCTTTCACCGTTAATAAACCTGACCCAGGGTCAGTTATACACGAATCCCAGCTCTGCGCCTGAGTTTCATGCTGAATGCACATGACCTTTGACCCCAGCAAAGGCGATCCCGGAGTGTTTTATCACAATATATATATATATATATATATATATATATATATTTGCATTTTGCAGTGGGAAATAAGTATTTGATCCTTCTGGCAAACAAGACAATACTTGTTGGCAAGCACAGCAGTCAGACGTTTTTTGTAGTTGGTGATGAGGTTTGCGCACATATCAGGAGGAAATTTGGTCCACTCCTCTTTGCAGATCATCTCTATATCATTAAGATTTTGAGGCTGTCGCTTGGCAACTTGGAGCTTCAACTCCCTCCATGAGTTCTCTATGGAATTAAGGTCTGGAGACTGGCTAGGCTACTCCATGACCTTAATATGCTTCTTTTTGAGCCACTCCATTGTTGCCTTGGCTGTATGTTGTGGATCATTGTCTTGCTGGAAGATCCAGCCATGACCCATTTTTAATGTCCTGGCTGAGGGAACAAGGTTGTCACTCACGATTTGATGGTACATGGCTCCATCCATTTTTCAAATGATGGCGTGAAGTAGTCCTGTGCTCTTAGGAGAGAAACACCCCCCCAAAACATGTTTCCACCTCCATGCTTGACAGTGGGGACGGTGTTCTTTAGGTCATAGGCAGCATTTCTCTTCCTCCAAATATGGTGAGTTGAGTTAATGCCAAAGAGCTCAATTTTTGTCTCATCTAACCACAGCACCTTCTCTCAATCACTCACAGAATCAACCAGGTGTTCATTAGCAATGTGCCTTCTTGAGCAGGGGGAGCACTGCAGTATTTAAAACCTTTATGGCGTAATGTGTTACCAATGGTTTTCTTGGTGACTGTGGTCCCAGCTGCCTTGAGAACAATAATAAGTCCCCCCGTGTAGTTTTAGGCTGATATCTTACCTTCCTAATGATTAAGGATACCCCACAAGGTGAGATTTTGCACAGTGCCTCAGATCGATGTTGATCAAAAGTCATTTTTGTATTTCTTCCATTTTCTTACTATTGCACCAACAGTTGTCTCCTTCACACCCAGCACCTTACGTATGGTTTTGTAGCCCATTCCAGGTTTGTGTAGGTCTATGATCTTGTCCCTGACATTCTTAGAAAGCTCTTTGGTCTTGCCCATGTTGTAGAGTTTAGAGTCTGACCAGAGGCGTAGCTAGGGTTTTGGTTCGGGGGGGGCGAAACTTCTGATTGGGCCTTTAACCAGAGTACCTAAGCAGATGATAGCACTATTGCCAAAAATAATCTATATATAAAAAGACCAATATTGATATTACTTCCCTGCTGTGTGCTGGTCTGACACCGCAGCGTGGGAGCAAGGAAGAGAGGTGAGTATAGTGGGGTTTTTTTTAAATTTATATAGTGAGTCCTGGTTGCATGATTATGATAGCCCATATAGGAAGGGGCGGCAGCATGATACCCGTATGAGGGGGGGCATGATATACCCCGTATGAGGAGGGGGCAGCATGATACCCAGTATGATGGGGGTAGTATGATACCCCGCATAAGGGGGGGAAGCATGATACCCCGTATAAGGGGGGAAGCATGATACTCCATGAGGGGCGGCTACATTATATTCTTTGTGGGGGCTGTATTATACCATATGAAGGGGGCTACATTATAAAGAAAGAACAGAGAGAGAGAAAGAGAGGAAAGAAAAAGAGGAGGGGAAAGAAAGAGAACAGAGAGAGAAAGAACAGAGAGAACGAAAGATTAGAGAGAGAAAGAAAGAGGAGAAAGAAAGAAAGAAAGAAAGAAAGAGAAAGAAAGAAAGAAAAAGAAAGAGAAAGAAAAAGATTAGAGATAAAGAACAGAGAGAGAGAGAAAGAAAGATTCCATAAAGATCCCATAGCAGCCCGGCTCCCATTGTAATGCCCACCTGAGCCTCCCGATGCAGGACATATCATGATCCGCTCACATGCCGACATCCCCGAGTCCAAGGCGATCCTGCTGTCCACGCTGGAGGAGGACACGGAGATGGATCTGAAGCAATCCCTGAAGTGCCTCCATGGTTCTGTCACAATCTCCTCCTGAAATTACCTCCTTTCCAGTCAGCTTCTAACACGTCACTTCCGGTGGAACATCACGTGTGAATTTTACAGTGCTCCTCGAGGCTCCGCCGTTTACTCTTGTGTCCACGGGAAAATTAAGCTCCCAGCCGGGGCAGTGGGGCAGACTCTCTCTCAAAATAGGAACTGTCCTGCTGGATCCGGGATGGCTGGGAGGTATGAATGCCCCCCACCATAAACCTTGTACACGCGTGGCTCCGCACACCTCATAGACACACGATTCCGCTTTCTATGCCTCGTACACACACGGCTCCACTTCGTACACCTAGCACACACACGGCTCCACTCAGTACACACATGGCTTCACTCCATAAACCTTGTACACATGTGGCTCTTCTCCGGACACCTTGTACACACGCGGCCACGTTCTGTACACCTTGTACACATATGGCTTGGCTTCATACACCTCGTACACACGCGGTTCCGCTTTGTACACCTCATACACACGCGGTTCCGCTTTGTACACCTCATACACATGCGGTTCCGCTTTGTACACCTCGTACACAGGCTGCTCCGCTCCATACACACGCGGCTCCACTCCGTACATCCCATACACACTGAAATGAATAAAAAACAAATCTGAACTGAGAAAAGTAAGTAAATGTGTATGCACAATGTAAGTGCATATTAACACATGACCATTAACCAGAGAAAACAAAACAAAAAACACAAATATCCTGAACTAAAAAGTAAAAAATATACTGCAAATAATGCATAATGGTAATAATAATAATAAGGGTATTTGGTAAACATAATTTTGATCAAAATAATGTACAAGCAATCCCGCCACGTCACGGCAACCCTTGTGGGACAGTCCCTACTCTAGTATTTAAAACCTTTTCACTTGCCAAGTGGCGTGAATGTGAATAAGGGTCGAGCGGCTGAACCACTAGTAACAGCTTAGGCCAGACTGGATGGCTTTCCCAGCTCAGAAAGAGGGCGGTCACACCCATATATGCACTGAATGCACAATGAAATGAATAAAAAACAAATCTGAACTGAGAAAAATAAGTAAATGTGTATGCACAATGTAAGTGCATATTAACACATGACCATTAACCAGAGAAAACAAAACAAAAAACACAAATATCCTGAACTAAAAAGTAAAAAATATACTGCAAATAATGCGTAAAGGTAATAATAATAAAAAGTGCATATATGGGTGTGACCGCCCTCTTTCTGAGCTGGGAAAGCCATCCAGTCTGGCCTAAGCTGTTACTAGTGGTTCAGCCGCTCGACCCTTATTCACATTCATGCCACTTGGCAAGTGAAAAGGTTTTAAATACTAGAGTAGGGACTGTCCCACAAGGGTTGCCGTGACGTGGCGGGATGGCTTGTACATTATTTTGATCAATATTATGTTTACTAAATACCCTTATTATTATTATTACCTTTATGCATTATTTGCAGTATATTTTTTACTTTTTAGTTCAGGATATTTGTGTTTTTTGTTTTGTTTTCTCTGGTTAATGGTCATGTGTTAATATGCACTTACATTGTGCATACACATTTACTTACTTTTCTCAGTTCAGATTTGTTTTTTATTCATTTCATTGTGCATTCAGTGCATATATGGCTGTGACCGCCCTCTTTCTGAGCTGGGAAAGCCATCCAGTCTGGCCTAAGCTGTTACTAGTGGTTCAGCCGCTCGACCCTTATTCACATTCACGCCACTTGGCAAGTGAAAAGGTTTTAAATACTAGAGTAGGGACTGTCCCACAAGGGTTGCTGTGACGTGGCGGGATGGCTTGTACATTATTTTGATCAAAATTATGTTTACTAAATACCCTTATTATTATTATTACCGTTATGCATTATTTGCAGTATGTTTTTTACTTTTTAGTTCAGGATATTTGTGTTTTTTGTTTTGTTACCCCATACACACGTGGCTCTGCTCAGCTCCGTTCACTTCGTACACACAGGGCTCCTTTTTGTACACCCCGTACACACGCGGCTCCACTCCATACACCCCATACACACGTGGCTCTGCTCAGCTTCGTTCACGTCGTACACACAGGGCTCCTTTTTGTACACCCCGTACACACGCGGCTCCACTCCGTACATCCTATACACATGGCTCCGCTCCATACACACATGTCTCCGCTCCATACACATGTGGCTCTGTTCTGTCCCCACATGAGGCGAATGGAGGTGTAGTTGATTGGGGCTGGGAGAGATTCCTACCTTCCGTTTCCTCAATGCAGAGCAGACAGGACCATTGTTGCTGTTTTTCTGTTCATGCGTCCGGAGAGATGATACACACCAGACATTGTGAAGTCCAGACTTGTTTATTGGAAATGTGGACATACAGCGTATGATTGGTAATGCAGTACTTCTCCAGAAATGCAGGTGTAACGACCGAGCTGGTACAGCAATGTGTATGCAGAAAGGTGTGCAGCAAGTTGGTAGCACGATGATTCAGCAAATTGAGCAAATTGTGAGTGGTCAAAAAACTGATGCCTTTCACAGCCTGGTAAGCGTGTCTCTCCCAGGTGAAGTGAAACTAAGAATGGCCACCAGCAGGAAGAGAAGGAGTGACCTGACCTGGAAGTGGAAGGCATATACAAAAATTAATTAGCTGCAGTCTGCTATACAGAAAAAGGACAGCAGGTGGAAGCAGACCAAATGCAAAACTGAACACAAAGAATGGTAACATAACACAATCTATATAAGCATATAATCTTAACTTTAGATGGAACAGCACACTCCCCGTCTGAAATTCCAAAAGGGATTTCACTATATTAATGTTTTTGTTAAAGTAAAGTTCGATAACCTAGAAAGGAAACACAAATATGCATGCAATAATGACAACTTCAAAGCGAGGTAAATGACAGTCAGTTCCTGAAACAATCCAATGATACCAATTTTTGGATCAGAGAAGCCGCACTAGGCCAAACTGTCTCTGACCCAACGGTAATCCAATGGACGAAGAAGTAGGGCAGTGTTCTGTTCGTGGTTTATCCTACCGGAATGTCCTCAACTGGTAGTATCAATACAAGCTCGTGGATTGGCCTCTGAAATTTCTTAGGCTCTCCTTTCCTAAGGACTTTCAGCTCCACCTTTCGGACCTTATCGTCTTGACTAGGGAAAGTCTTTGTAACGATTCCCATAGGCCAGTCGATCCTTCGGGCTTGTTGTTCTTTCATTAGTACCACGTCTCCTTCTTTCAAGTTCGGTTTATTCTGTCGCCATTTTCTTCTTCCTTGGAGAGTCACGAGATATTCCTTTCTCCACCGGTTCCAGAAGTAGTCAGCGAGGTACTGCACATGTTTCCACTGTTTCTGGTAGGTGTTTGCGTGAGTAAACTCTCCACTAACAGTTAGCGGGTTCCCGGTCTTTTGGGTGAGAAGAGTAGCTGGCGTAAGAATGGTCGGTTTTTCGGGATTCATGGACACTGGGACAAGTGGTCTTGAGTTGATTATGGCAGAAACTTCAGCAAGAAGAGTAACCAAGGTCTCATGCATAAGCCTTGAAGAGTTTACGTCCATAAACATAGAATTCAGGATGTTGCGTGAGATCCCGATCATCCTTTCCGAGGAACCTCCCATGTGAGAACTATGCGGAGGTTTGAAGATCCAGGTGCAAACTCTTTCAGCCAGTTGATCCTGAATTGGCTTGATGTCAATATCCAGCTCTCGACATGCACCGATGAAGTTGCTTCCGCGGTCAGACCTCAACTGTTTCACCAGTCCCCTGATCGCTAGAAACCGCCGGAGAGCGCTGATCAGGCTGGATGTGTCCATAGACTCTATTACCTCTATGTGGACGGCATGGACACTCATGCAAGTGAATAGTACGGCCCAATGTTTGCTGTTGGCGTGGCCACCTCGAGTTCTGCGTGCAGATACCATCCATGGCCCAAAGACATCTAGGCCAATGTAGGTGAAAGGCGGCTCGGCACTCAATCTGTCAGAGGGCAGGTTGGCCATTTGTTGATGTACCGGTTTTCCTCTGGTTTTCCGACATTGCACACAACGAAGTAGTGATCCTGCTACACATCTTTTCATACCTATGATCCAAAGCCCTGCAGACCGTAACTTGCTTTCTGTGATATGCCTGCCTTGGTGCTCGGTTTTTTCATGAAAGTGCCGGATCAGTAGATCAGTGATATGATGTTAGTGGGAATGATGTAAGGATGTTGCTCTGAAACCGCAATTTTGGCTTGATTTAAACGACCACCGACTCTCAGCAAACCAAAGCCATCCATTACTGGATTCAAGTGGGCAATGGGGCTTTTCAGAGGGATCTGCTGTTTGTGGTGTAGGCATTCCCATTCAGTACTGAATTCACTCTGCTGGACGTAATGTATTATAAGGGACTAACAGTGAGAAATGTCCTCGGCAGAGAGTGGTTTACGGCAGACGTGCCAGCCGTGACAGTCTTTGTCTCCACATGAGTTGTGATAAGATCTTGCAATGTGGACTGACCTTGCAATAGTCTTGATGAGTCTCATCCAATTGGAGAAGCGTTTGAAGTGCTGGCAGCTGAAGCTGGAGGTTGGTTTAGTGTTCGTCGCCAAAGCACTGACCTCGGAGCGGACTTCTGGATCGCCATCCGGATCCTGGATGCTGAAGACTTCCTGGACACATTCACTTCCCTTCTGTTCCAACAGAAACTTAGGACCTTGGGTTCTCTTGAGTAGATCGATAGCTGCTTCTTCTGTTGGTAGAGATTTTAGTCCATCATCTACATAGAAGTCTTTCTCTACAAAGTCTCTGGCATCTGTTCCATATTCGGTCTCTCCTTCTTGAGCGGTTCTCCGCAGGCCATTGGTTGCCACTGCGGGGGAAGGGCTGTTCCCGAATACGTGCACCCTCATGCGATACTCCACCATCTCTTTGCTGGGGTCATTGTCCTTGTACCATAGGAACCTGAGGAAATTCCTGTGGTCCTCTTTGACTATGAAACAGTGGAACATCTGTTCAATGTCGGCGGTGATGGCGATGGGCTCTTTCCAGAACCTCATCAACACTCCTACTAGGTTGTTTATAAGGTTAGGACCCATGAGGAGGACATCGTTGAGAGATACACCTTGAAGTTTGGCGCTTGAATCAAAGACAACTCTAATTTGCTTAGGTCTCCGTGGGTGATATACTCCGAATGAGGGTAGGTACCAGCACTCCTCATTTTCCTTTAAGGGAGGCGCTGGCTCCGCATGGTTATTCTGGAATATCTTGCTCATAAAGGTGACAATGTGTTCTTTCATCTCTGGTTTGTTGCTAATTGTGCGCTGGAGAGAGTTGAATCTGGACAAGACTTGTTCACGATTGTTCGGGAGTCTTACCCTGGTAGCTCGGAATGGTAGGGGAAAAACCCAGTGATTAGTCTCGTCCTTAAGGAACTCATTGTCCATTATCCTGACAAATTCCTTGTCTTCCATTGACGGGGCTACATTGTTGTCATCCTTAGTTGTATGAAACACCGATCTTCCCAAGTCGTCTGCATAGGGAGAAGAAATGACATCAGGCAGATGTATGGGATCTGGAGGCTTCTCTTTCACCTCATAGTGATGAGGGCATGGTTTGCAGAAAGTAGCTTGTCCGTCTCTGCGTACATAGTTTTTATAGGAATCGACTCTTGTTCGGTCCAAGCACACATTTCCTATGATTACCCACCCCAAGTCGAGTCTCTGTGCGTACCTTATGTATCCTTAAATTGTCTCTGCCGAGCAGAAGTAGGATTTCAGCATCTGTGTCTATAGGTGGGATAACGCTGACTAGGTGCCAATTGTGGTTGGTGGAACGCAGCTTCTGGGGTAGGAATCTCATTCCTTTGGCTGGGTATTTGATTGCTTTCGATTAACATAGGTAAGGGTATTTCAACACCTCTGTTGACAGGAGAAGCAATGAAACCTTGTGCCCTTCTGCCGCTAGTCTCTATGCGGCCTGAGCAAGTGTTCAGAGTATATGGCGTTGCTGGTCCCTTGATTCCAAAGGCTTCAAAGAACTTAGGTCCAGCTAGGGATCGATTGCTCTGATCGTCAATGATGGCATACATTTTTACTGCCTTCTCTGGTTGCCCTTCTGGATAAACTCTGATTAGGCATATCCTGGCACAGCATTTATCACTTTGGCTCTCCCCACATACCTCTGAGCATGAGCAGGAGACAGCCGTGGTAGACTTGGCGTTATTCTGTGGCTCCCCGCCATGGCTTGTAGCCGGACTAGAGGTAACTGCGACTGCTGGATTGCTGGTGGCTGAGGTTGGATGCAAAGCTGATGGGTGTTTGTCACTATGACACTCTTCACACTTAATGGCAGATTTAGAGTCCTTGGCCATGTGTTCTAATGAGGCGCAGCACTTGAAACATACCCCAAGTTCGCTGAGGATTTTCTTGCGCTCCTGCATGGTTTTGGACCTGAAGCCTCTACATTTGTTCAATGAGTGTAGCTTTTTGTGAATGGGACACTCACGATTGAAAGGCTTTTATCTCTCGATGGAATAGTGTACTGTTTATCGGCAGTTACTGCAGGTGGTGGCAGGTTAGTCTTTCTGACACTTATACTGCTCCTCAAGTCCTTGCGTCTATGTGAGACGTTTTCAAACCTTGATGACGGTGTTGCTGGAGCTGTAGTGTTAGACTCCAGGAAGTCTAGGCTAGGGTGGTTCCTCATTTGGGTCTGTTCGTCGACAAACTTGTAGAACTGATTGAACGGAGGAAAGGTGACATCATGTGATCTTTTGTACCTGGAAACGCATACTGCCCACTTCTCTTGCAGACTATGTGGCAGCTTTGAGACGATTGGGTTCACCCCATGGGCAGTGTCCAGGTAGCATAATCCAGACAGACGAGGGTCTCTTTTTGCAAGTTCCAGCTCCATAAGCAGGTCTCTTAAGTCCAGAAGCTTTTGAGCTTCCTTAAGGTTGATCCTTGGAATGTTCTGCAGTCTCTTAAATAGGGACTTTTCTATGGCTTCAGTGCTGCCATAGGTTCTTTCGAGTCTCAGCCAGGCCGCAGCGAGACCTGCTTCAGCTTGCCCCACGTAGACGGTCCGAAGACTCTTGATATGGTTTGTGGAGTCAGGACCCAACCATTTTACCATGAGGTCGAGCTCTCATTATGCAGATAGGTTGAGGTCAGCAATGGTGGCCTTGAAGGTTGCTTTCCAGGCTCTGTAGTTCTCTGCACAGTCATCAAACTTTGAGAGGCTGGTACTGATTAGATCTTTGCTCACCATAAACCTGGCTAACTCGGGCATATCCGATCCTTCTCTCCTTTTTACCATGTTAGCTTGTGTTGCCTCTCGGGCGTATAAGCTGTGTGGCGTGGAAGGGTGAATTGTTCCCGGGTAGAATGATGTTGCTGCAGGGTTGAGCTGTGGTTTAACCTCTGGAGATTTCTTTTTTTTTTTTTTTTCAGAAAATATTTATTAAAGTTTTTTTTTAAAAACAAAGAAAGGGTACAATACAATAGACCATAAACTACCATTATCTGAGTAATTAAACATTATTTAAGTATGGAAGTAGAGAAAAGAAGAGAAAGACATGAGGGAGAAGACATAGTAGTAAGAGTAAGGAAAAAATAGGTATGGGGATATAGGGTAAGGGAAGGAAGAAGGGGGGGATTATAGCCCATCAGTAAAAAATAATAATTTAACTTATTTAACTCAAATCATCTAAATTACTCGGGAGCTAAATATGTATCCAGTTGGCAAATTCCGGACTCTCTTTGAATGAATGCCAAGGAAACCAAGTGTGTCCCTGTCTAGATGTGGAGCCCCTATCTTGGGACATCAGTGATTCCATACGCTCCAATCTGTCCATCTCCACCACCCATTCCATCACAGAAGGGACCCTCATGGATCTCCAATGCCTGGGTATGATCATTCTTGCTGCTATTAGGCAAAATCTCCAGAGGCCCCTTTTAATTGTTTTTAATGAGCCAGGGATTAGAGAAAGGAGAGCAATCTGAGGAGATGGTTCATACCTGATTCCAGAAATGATATAGAAAATCTGGAAGATCGCCAACCAAAATGGCTTCAGCAGACGACAGGACCACCAGACATGTAGCATGGAGCCCCCGTCCTCTCCGCATCTCCAGCATAAATCAGGGACCCCCGGATAAATCCTGTGCAGCATGTCAGGGCATCTATACCATCTAGTCAAGATCTTGTAGTTCTTCTCCTGTGACTCACAAGAGATAGACAACTTATGAGACAGGGTGAAGATTTTATGGCGATCCGCATCGGAAAAGTTAATCTGCAGATCTTTCTCCCATGCAGTGATGAAGCGGGGCGTGTCTGTAGATTCCAAATCAGAGATCAGGCCATAGAGGAGTGAGATCACATGAGCAGGGCCCTCCGTTAGCTGCATAAGGGTCTCAAATGGTGTCGGCAGGCCAAGATCTATCTTTGAAAAACAGCTCTTGAGCTGAATAAATTCAAGCCAGGGTATCGATCTCCCCGGGCAGGCCGTCCTCATATCCCCCACCACAGGGAATCCTGCAATCTTGTCTGCAGCCTGGCCCAGACTAACCCGGTCGTCAGAGTCCCAACAAAGAAATGAAGTCCGTGTCGTGGCAGGAGGGAAGTCTATGTTATTAAAGAGGGGGCCTAATCTACTTGGTCTGTTAATGATTTTCATTTTGGTGCTATATTTGTACCAGAAATTTATTACCACTTGTGTGAGCGGTGGGAATTCAGAAACTGTGTAGTTCCGAGGATCATAGGTCCAAGGGAGCCAATACAATGAATGTGGGGACATCAGCTTTTCAATGATCACCCATTGTTTATACAGGTCACCATATCTCCAGTCCACCAGTCTGGAAAGAAGAGCAGACCGGTAATATGTTTTAAAATTAGGAAGACCCATGCCACCCCTCGACTTAGGTCTAATCAGAGTGGAGAACCCAAGTCTTGGTTTTCTTGTGCCCCAAACAAAACTGTTAATTGCTGATTGGAGACGGTTAAAGAAATGGTCAGGAACAAAAATAGGGACTGTCTGGAAAAGATAAAGAAAACGGGGAAGAATGTCCATTTTGACTGCATTAATACGGCCAAACCAGGAAAGTTGGGATCTATTGTATTTCTTCAAGTCAGCTAGGGTAGTATGGAGGAGTGGGATATAATTAAGATTGAGTAGATCATTGGAGTTTTTAGGAATCATAACTCCCAGATATTTAAGTGCCCTATCCTCCCACCTAAAAGGGAAGGAAGATTGGAGTCTATGGGCCTCTTCCTCGGGGAGAGTTATGTTCAAAACTTCTGTTTTGGAGTAATTAACTTTAAAGTTAGATACCTCCCCAAATTTTAGGAACTCTCGCATGAGCACTGGAAACGCAATTGTAGGGTTTGTCACGTATATTAATAAATCATCTGCGTATATTGATAGTTTAAAATTATTGTGGCCAATCTGTATGCCCTTAATGTCAGGAGCGCTCCGCAGTGCAACTGCCAGGTGCTCCATGGCAATTATATAAAGCAGAGGGGACAATGGACACCCCTGTCTGGTACCATTAGATATGCTCAAACAAGATGAAAGAGTACCGTTGACTCTAATACGAGCCGTGGGGTTTTGGTACAAAGCGAATATTCTCCCCAACATTGTAGACCCCAGTCCCAGTTGTGTCAATGAAGAACGTAAAAAGGTCCACCCAAGGCGATCAAAAGCCTTCTCGGCATCAATAGATAAAAGGCAAGCTGGAATCTTGTGTCTGCGTACATAAGATGCGAGCAGTAGTGTTTTAACCGTGTTGTCTTTGGCCTCTCGTTTCTGCACGAATCCGGCCTGATCACCATGGATGGAACCCGGAAGTAGAGGGCTCAACCTGTTAGCCAACGCCTTAGCAAAGACCTTCATATCCACATTAATAAGTGAGATGGGACGATAATTTGAACACATCGAATGGTCCTTACCAGGTTTAGGTATCACCGTAATTGTGGCGGCCAAGGTCTGTCTGGAAAAAGGACAGGTCTCTGAGATAGAATTGAATAGTTTAGTTATAATGGGTACTATATTAGGTGTAAATAATTTATAAAAGGAAGCTGGGAACCCGTCGGGTCCGGGACTCCTACCATTAGCCATAGATTGAATAGTATCTGAGATCTCCTGATCTGTGAATGGTTCCTCCATGGCTGCTGTATCTGCCACTGGAAGAGGAGGGAGCGGGGTGTTGTTAACATAGTCGTCCACCCTGGCCTGGAAGTTAGTCGGGGACATATCAGCTATTGGCCCCCTGAGATTGTATAAGGAATCGTAATATTCTTTGAAGGAAGCCGTGATTTCTTCTGGATGATGTAATAGTTTACCAGTTTTAGATTTTATGGTAGGGATGTAAGTAACAGGAATACGTGGGTGCAGGAATCGTGCTAAAGCCTTACCAGGCTTATTGGAAAATTCATATAAATATCTCCGAAAACGGTCTCTTTGCCGTGCTGATGCCATATCCAACAGGGAGGTAAGGTCTTTCCTGGCCTTTAAGAGGTCAGCCAAGGTTTGAGAATTGTGGGTATGCTTATGATCTAGCTCCAGCTTTTGAATGCGTGTGAGTAGATCGTTGATTGCGAATGCTCTTTCTTTCTTTAACCGCGCTCCCTGTTGGATAAACACTCCTCTAATTACTCCCTTTAAAGCCTCCCACTGATAGGGAAAGGCTGTGTGGTCTGATTTGTGGAAGTCTATGAAGTCAGTGATGGCCATTCGGATTGCTGTCTGGCATGTGGGGTCTTTAAGGAGGCCAGGGTGTAACGACCACGTCCATTCCGTAGGGGCCAGGTCCGGTAGTCGTATGGACAACAAAACAGAGGCATGATCTGACCAAATCATCGGTCCAATCTGAGTCTCTGGGTGACATGTTAATAGTTTGTGACTGATCAGGAAGAAGTCTATCCTACTATAGGAGTCATGTATAGCTGAGTAGTAGGTGTAGTCGCGTGTAGTGGGATGAGTCAGTCTCCAAACGTCCACTAGTCTAGACTCCACTAATTTGGTCTTTAGGCTCTCCAGTTGGGACGGGGGTATGGACGACCTACCAGACGATGAGTCCACGGACCTGTCAAGTACAAGATTGAAGTCCCCACCGGCAATCACCAAGCCCTCGGCGAACGTTGCGAGGCAATTCAAATATGCTCTACATGTCCGAGCCTGATCCTGATTAGGAAGATAAAAATTAGAAATAGTGAACACACCAGCAGCCATTTTCAATTTTAGAAATAAGAACCTGCCATGGGGGTCCAATTTAGAATCCAGTACCTGAGCCTGAAGGGATTTATGAAGTGCAATACTGACCCCCTTTGATTTAGATTCTGGGTTGGTACCATGGAACCACTGTGTGTAGTACCTATTCTTAAGGGCCGGTATGCGGTCTGATCTGAAGTGGGTTTCCTGCAGCAGGAGTACATGGATATGTTTCTTATGCATATGGTAGAGCACTTGGGAGCGCTTTTCAGGAGTGTTAAATCCCCTAACATTCAGTGAACACAGATTTAAAGTTGCCATATCAATATGCTATCCGAGCCGAGGGAATAGTAACAGCGGTGGTTGGTAAAAGGTTGGAGGGGGAAGGTTTACACAAGAGGGAAGAAGAAAGATGGGAAGAAGTGGAAAGAAAAAAGAAGTAGTAGATATTAACAGACGAACAGCAAGAAATTTTCAGACAGGAGGAACTTTCCTGTCAAGACAGCTCCCAGGTCACTATGCCTGGGAACTGGAAACTATACAGAGGATACTCTGTAACGTAGTGTCCTTAGACACTCCCTAAAGTGGGGACTGACTGGACCAGGGCACTGAGACTCAGCCAAGCCCCCGCAGCAATTCAATAAGACGTTTAAACATAAACACGATTAACTGTAGACCGGCATAAAGGCAAACTGTGTTAGTAACTGTTCCTATTAACAAATATCAGAGAGCTATGAAACAAAACCACAGTCTAAAGTAAGTAACGGGGCCGCAAGGTGATCTACAGATCATATTAGTATATGGAGACTATATAATAACCAGAAAATATAAAATTGGTAATAAGATAGCATAATAATAATAATAATTATCAGCTCTTCTCTGGTCACCAGCAGGAACAGAACATCTGTATTGCTCCTGATTTATCAGCCCAGGGTATAATTCCACCAAACAGAGCGTAGTTCGAGATCTTCAGGTAAGGTGGAGAAGAGGGGTCAATGGGGGGAGAATTCCCCTTGAGTCGATCTAAATAAAGTCAAGGGACCCCATCTTGGGCTCCAAAATCGTGCCTCGGGCCACGTCTCCTCTTCCTATTAGGTCCCGATGGTGGTCTCCCCCCTCCCTGTCCTCCCCACAACAATAAAGGTGATGGTCGAGGCCACTCTCCCAGCTGCACCAAGGGTAAATCCAGAGCAGAAGAAAAGGTTGATAAGTCCGCCGGTGTCCTCAATATCACTGGGCCAGCTTCTCCGCGTACTTGTAGTTGAAAGGGGTATCCCCATGAGTAGTTGATGTCTTTAGTGCGAAGAGCCTCCAGGAGTGGCCTGAGCGCCCGTCGTTTGGCCAGGGTCAGGCGAGAGAGATCTGCCATAAGCTGAATGTTAGAGTCATTGAATTCAATAGCCTCTTTCTCCCTGGCCCTTTGCATAATTTCTTCCTTTTGTCGATAGAAGTGGATTCTGCATATCACATCTCTTGGTTTGTTGGAGTCAGGATTTTTGGGGCCAAGGGACCTATGTGCTCTGTCCATTTCAATATGATCGCCTCCAGGTTTGCCTAGAAGCGAATTAAAGATGTTTTGGATGGCAGGGACCAGGTTTATATTAGTCACTGTTTCCGGAAGTCCACGGATACGAATATTATTCCTCCGGTTCCTATTTTCGGAGTCTTCCATCATATCAAACACCAGCTGGAATGTCTGGGAGTGATGATCTAGGAGTTCATGTTGGTTATGTAGTTGAGATGCAAGATCCTCCACTTTAGATTCCAAGGTAGTGATTGTACCCTTAAGCTGTGACACTTCCTCTTTAAGTGAGCTAATTTCACCTCTATATACTGCTTCAAGGCGCTGGATATAACCCTCCATGTCAGATTTAGTAGGTATAGCATTCAGCCGGGCATATAGAACCTCATAGCTCATGTCACAGGATGGGAGTCCTCGAGGTGTCTCTGGAGTGATTGAGGATAGCACCATCGGGTCCACAGACTGCATATCTGATATGTCGTGGTTAGGGGACTGTAAATTCTGCATCTCAGTGGTGTTTTGCAAATGAGCCAGGGCCCCAGTAATGGGCTGAGGAGGCAAAGTTACCTCCTGCTGGACTGGGGAGGAAGGGGTTACACTGCTTGCTTCTTCAATTGCGAAATGGCTGCCTCCTCCCTCCTGCTCTCTGAGACCTGCTGCAGACATTGAATGTTTAAGTGATGAATATGTGTCAAGGGGGGGATGGGAGCCCCCACTCACTTCATGGGGCTGTTGCTTACAAACTTCTCTGGCCTTTCCCGGGGAGAGCCCTGTCAGAAAGGAGGTCTCTGGGGACCCTTGTAGATCTGGGGAGGCTCGGGACATGCCGCTCACCTTTCCCTGCTTATGCTGAGCATTCTCCCCGAGCGATCCATAATGGGTTTCTCCAGTCACGATTGAGGTACGGCTGGTGACTTTTCCAGAGGACTGGCGTCGCTCTGCACTGCTGCGCTCCCCTCCTTTGTCCACAGGAGAGGAGCGGACCCCTCCTGTTTGTCCTGCTTTTAGTGTCGCTCCAGGAGCCATCATGGCCGCACGGGTAGTAGTTTTTCCCGCTCTCCCCGAGGATGCCAGAAAGCGGGTAATATCTCCATTTGTGGTCCCCGTCGGTGGTTCCTGTGATGCCTGGGATCTGAGGCCACCTTTGCCCTTCATTTGGGAAGGTTAATGTGTAAATTAGTGCTAGATTTCAGCTGCAGGGGCTCAGAAACTGAGGAGCTCTCAGAAGGCATGTCCTCCCAGCACCATGTCCAGGCCACGCCCTCAACCTCTGGAGATTTCGATGACTGCGGCTTGAACTGTGGAGATGGACTGGAGTGCATCTTGTGGTCATCTTGTGATGATTGCTGCTCCTGAGGGGACACATTATGGTGTTGGTTTTGGGTTTCTGCAGATGCTGTGGGTAACACTGGCACCGTAAGTTGGGCTGACTTGGACGTTTCCACATTGTTGGGTTGAACGTCGCTGGAGAAGGTGTGTGCTGCAGATATCTGTTTCTGCACATAATCACTGGCATGGACAGCTGGGTCCTCTTCTACCAGTGATGGTAGGCAAATCGGGTCGAGGTTTTGCTTCAATGCTTGTTCTAGTATTTTTACTTCGGCTAGTGCGTTTTCTTCCTCCTTTTCTGTTTGACGAATCTTTGCCCAAGCTTCTGCTTCTGTTTGAAGGATCTTTGCTTGAGCCTTTGCTTTCTTGGCTTCTACCTGTGCTTCAGCTTTTTTGGCTTCTGCCTCTGCTTCGGCTTTCTTGGCTTCTGCTTCTGCTTTCTTTTCTGTAAAGGAACATCTTAGTTTGGATCGCTCTGCATTTAAATGGGCCTCTAGGATTCTGTCGCTGAGGGCTGAACTTCTTGAGCAGGATGATTTGTATGACCAAGCAGAGTGTCTGGATGAGCCTGACCTGTGGAATCTTGATTCTTGCAGATGAGCAATACAGAGCTCCGCTTTATCTTTGGCGTCTTGCACGGCGGCGTCCCTTTCTCTTTCTGTGGAATCTACTTTGCTTAATTCTGATGAGACTTCATCAATATTAGAGTCTTTTAGGAAGGCAACGTACCTTGCGGATAGTCTCTTGTATCTTCCGTGGTCCATGTCTAGCTGTTTTATAGTGTCCTGTAGACTCGCTGCATCATTTTTGTGGCGTTGGATGCTTGACATGAGGGAGGTGACTCGTTCCCATAGGTCGTCCAGGTTGTCATTGAACTCATCCTTCATATTGTGATAGTTTTCGACAGCCTTTATGGTTGGTTTGACAGAGCATTTTGGTTGTGAGTCTTGGTCTGTTTCTGAAGCTGGCTCTGTTTCCCCCTCTTCATAATGGTCAGTATCGGGTAGTATTTGCTCTGTTTCAGCAGTGGGAGACTGTGCAGGGTCTTTTTCAGCCATTTTGATTTAAGGTGCACTGTCTCTTTAGAAAATGAACTTTTGAATTGGGGGCTGGAAATCGCAGTGCAGCTTAGTTAAGACGTCCTGACGAGATTCCCAATGTGTTTTTAGAGAATTGTGGGGTTTTGCAGTCCGACAATCTGCAGCAATGTTGTATAATCTACAGAGAGTCTCTATGCACAATGCGGTCTGGGGTGATGCTGCAGAGTTTTTTATCAGAGCAGGGCTGCAGTATGTGAGCGGGCAGACAGGTTAGGATATAAGGGTGATTTTGTGCCAGGCTTCAAGACAGTTTTTTGACTGTTCTGTCCCCACATAAGGCGAATGGAGGTGTAGTTGATTGGGGCTGGGAGAGATTCCTACCTTCTGCTTCCTCAATGCAGAGCAGACAGGACCATTGTTGCTGTTTTGCTGTTCATGCATCCAGAGAGATGATACACACCAGATATTGTGAAGTCCAGACTTGTTTATTGGAAGTCATAGGTCCCAACCCTCCCGATTCCCGCGGGACAGACCCGACTTCTGGTCCTTATCCTGCCATCCCGGCCGGGAAGCTTTCTATCCTGCGATAGCATGACTGCAAAATACAGCAGAGGCCAGCCAGCACAGTGCGGGGATCATCGCGTCACATCCACAGGGAGCACAGAGCTCACCTCCAGCCCAGCCCCAGGAAGCAAAAACCCGGAACTACAGGTACCGTATATCACCAAGGAGACATGCCCCCGTCCTGCAGCAAGTGCCCAGAGAGCATGTGGTGCTGTGAGGATGCGGTCAGGCGCACAGGTACATGGAACACGCTAAGTCTGGGGAGGACAGTGGAGTCTCGGGGACAGAGAGGTCTGGAGGGGACAGAGAGGAGTCTGGAGGGGATCTGGAGGGGACAGTGGAGTCTGAGGGAGATAGGAGTCCGGAGGGGACAGTGGAGTCTGGAGGAGAGAGAGAAGTCTGGAGGGGACAGATGGGACAGAGGACTAGAGGGGTCAGATGAGTCCAGAGGGGACTGAGGAGTCTGAGGGAGAGAAAGGAGTCCAGAGAGGACTAGAGGGGACAGAGGAGTCTGGGGTGGACAGAAGTTACAGAGACATCTGGGGTGGACAGAGGAGTACAGAGGGGACACACGAGTCTGGGGGAGAGAGAGAAGTCCGGAGGGGCCAGAAGGGACAGAGGACTAGAGGGGTCAGATGAGTCCAGAGGGGACTGAGGAGTCTGAGGGAGATAAAGGAGTCCAGAGAGGAATAGAGGGGACAGAGGAGTCTGGGGTGGACAGAAGGGACAGAGGCATCTGGGGTGGACAGAGGAGAACAGAGGGGACACAGGAGTCTGGGGTGGACAGAGGAGTACAGAGGGGACACAGAAGTCTGGGGTGGACAGAGGAGAACAGGGGAATCTGGGGTAGACACAGGAGTTTGGGGTGGACAGAGGAGTACAAAGGGGATAGAGGAGTCTGGGGTGGACAGAGGAGTACAGAGGGGACACAGGAGTAAATGGGTGTGGCTTAAAATGGGTGTGGCTAGGGCGTGGCCTAAAATTTGCCGCAACGTTACCTTCTTCAAAAGTTGGGAGGTATGCATACAGCGTATGATTGGTAATGCAGTACTTCTCCAGAAATGCAGGTGTAACGACCAAGGTGGTACAGCAATGTGTATGCAGCAAGGTGTGCAGCAAGTTGGTAGCACGATGATTCAGCAAATTGAGCAAATTGTGAGTGGCCAAAAAACTGATGCCTTTCACAGCCTGGTAAGTGTGTCTCTCCCAGGTGAAGTGAAATTGAGAATGGCCACCAGCAGGAAGAGAAGGAGTGACTGACCTGGAAGTGGAAGGCATGTACTAAAATTAATTAGCTGCAGTCTGCTATACAGAAAAAGGACAGCAGGTGGAAGCAGACCAAATGCAAAACTGAACACAAAGAATGGTAACATAACACAATCTATATAAGCATATAATCATAACTTTAGATGGAACAGCACAGGCTCCACTCCATACACACATGGCTTAGCTCCATACACTTTGTACACACAGGGCTCCGTTCTGTACACCTCATACACACACAGCTCTGCTCAGTACGCCTCGTAAACACACGGCTCCGGTACGTACACATTGTACACATCTCCACTCCGTACACCTCGTACACACATGGCTCTGCTCCATACACCTTGTACACATGGCTCCGCTCAGTACACCTCATACACACACGGCTCTGCTCCGTATATCTCGTACACATATGGCTCCACTTCGTACACACGCGGCTTCGCTCCGTACACCTCGTACACACATGGCTCTGCTCCGTACATTTCGCACACACATGGCTCCGCTCTGTAAACCTCGCTCGTACACACATGGCTCCGCTCCATGCACCTTGTACACACACAGCTCTGCTCCGTACACCTTGTACACACACAGCTCTGCTACATCCATACTGTAAACCCCTCCTGACCCCACACCCCCAAACCCCTTCTGTAAACTTCTCCTCATCCAGCACTATGACAACCAGCACACTGAGGCCCCTTATCATGTGACCCCTGACTCCTCCCCTCCTGTGACCTCATCACAGTTCCTGTGCACACAGAAGAGAGAACATAGCAGAGCAGGGAGGGAGATGATCGATTCTCCCTGCTCTGCCATGCAGTTACAATGGGTGGGCCCCTTCAGAGTGCAGGGCCTGGAGCCACCGCCCCCTCTGCCCCCCCCCCGGTAGCTACACTACTGAGTCTGACTGATTAATTGAGTCTATGGACAGGAGTCTTTTATAAAGGTGACTACGTAAGACAGCTGTCTTTAATGTAGGTACCGAGTTCATTAGGAGCGTCTAACTGGTCTGTAGGAGCCAGAACTCTTAATGGTTGGAAGGGGATCAAATACTTATTTCCCACTGCAAAATGCAAATAAGTTTATATAAATGTATACAATGTGATTTTCTGGATTTTATTTTTGATATTCTATCTCTCAATGTTACAATTAACCTACCCTTAAAATTATAGACTTTTCATGTCTTTGTCAGTGGGCAAAATTAAAAAATCAGCAGTGGATCAAACAATTATTTCCTTCACTGTATATATGTATATGCGCACACACACACATCATATTTTATATACTTATTCTATCTATAATCAGGATATGGGGGATCCAAATCTTGCACAAGGGCCCATGAGAATCTATTAGCATTTTTTTGTACATTTTTTTCTTTAACCAGTTCAACAACAGCAAGTTTACCCCCAAACCTGTGGTTTTAAGAACTTTAAACAATTTTCTCCTTAGATATTCAAGCAATTTCTACTCAGTCATTTTCTCTTTCCTTCTTTTTTTGATGATATCTGGTGATATTAATGGAAAAAATAAAGGAAATGAGTGCTTTTTCCATTTTTTATGACGATAAAGAATTACTAATATACATTTAAAAAATTGTTAAAAAATTGTTCGCCATTCTATAACAAATATTTTTATATATCGTACACTTTTTTTGTGAGGCTAGTAACAGCAATTTGGATTGATAGTGGGATTTTAAGTTTTATTTTTTTCATCTGTTTTTTTTTCATTTATTTTACACATTGTGCCACCCGTAACATCGTAAACTTTGGGGGCACATTTAAATATTGAAATATTTTTATTTTCATCTTATTTTCCTTGTAACTGAGGCTGATATATTAGCCCGAGTTACAAGGGAACCGCAGCCTACTAGCTGCATAGCAGATCTGTATGGGTCTCCTATGACCCAGCAGCTTCTGCTCCCTCCATATACACAGGTATCACTTTACCACTGTGTATAGCGCGCCATCAATGCTTCCGAATACGACACACACAGTGCTGCTTCAGTAATGAGAAAGTAATAAACAGTCTCTGCCTTTTCTATGGAGTCCCCGGCGGTCTCTGACAACCAGATCCCGGCTCCCTCAGCTACACCATCACTTGTAGTTGCACTACTATGCAGTGACGTTTTAGAATGCCACTGCAGAGTAGGAGCGGGACTGCCTAGATGTTTAAAGTCAATAAGTGATCTTTTGACAGTTAAAGAAAATTTTTACCTCCTTCTGTTTAATCTGTTTTTAATAGACTTTTTAGAGAAAAAAAAAAATCAAAGAATCACTACATAAAAAATATTAAATGGAGTCTGTCACTACCAAAATTGAAATTTAAAAATTTAGACCTTCATATAGGTGACTTAGCCTCTATAAAAATTATTCTTGTAATGTAAATTGTATTAAATGTGTATTAGAGAAAAACAGTTTTACTAGATAAGGAAAAATCTCCTTCACCTGTTTATAGCAGCCTCTCGCTACACTGAAGATCATACAGCAGTGTCCAGCTTCTATACACAGTAGAGGGAAACGATAGCGCATTTGCACTGACTTAGTGCGCATTCTCATCTCCCTCTCCTGTCAGCAGCGGCAACTGCTGCTTTTTCACCGTATGTGCAGTGAACGGCTGCTCTATACAGGAGAGGAGATGAGAACTCTACTCCTGCACACACTTAGGCTATGCGCACACGCTGCGGATCCTCAGCAGTTCTGCAGACAGTGTACAGTACCGTGTAAGTCTATGGGATTTACATTCTGCTGTGCACATGCTGAGGTTTTTCAACTGCGGAAAAGCTGCGGTTTTGAATCCGCAGAAAGAATTGACATGTCTATTCCATTGTCCAGGTGTCAAACCGCAGGGGAAAAGTGCAGGCCAATCCACAGGTAAAACCGCAGGTCATTTTACCTGCGGTTCCGCAGATACAAATCCGCAGACCAATCCGCAGCGTGTGCACATAGCCTTACACTTTGGATGCAGCCCTCAGCCGCTTCAGTGCCAGTATGTGCAGGCATATGTAGTTAGATCAGGCAGCGCTCTGAACCCAGCACTGTCAATCATGATAAAGTGACGAGCAGAGTATTGTAATTGAGGGGGCAAAATGATACACTAAGCCCTTGTCCATAAAATTGGTGCACTGAAAACCCCTCAATTGCATATATAATAAAACATTTTTTCTCTAAAACACAGTTACGGTAATAAAATCTAAAGTACCAGTATGATTTTAATAGGGGTTACGTACCCTAGATGAAGGTCTAAATAGTTCTATTTCAGTTTTAGGGGTGACCATTTCCTATTAAAAATGAATCAAATATTTTGTTAGCACATGGAGGTTAAGCCTTAATTGGAAGAGAAGTAAACAATACATTTTATAGACGTTTTTTAGATTACTCTGCTTTTTTTTTTCTGTGGTTCCAAAAGTTTCCAACACTTCATCATTTCTAATTTTTTAACCAAAAAAACAGCCTTGATAACTGCAAGTTCTGTTAATAGATTTTCTAACAAGGTGCACAGAATATATATATATATTTTTTTTGAAAAATGTTTGTGATTACGCTTTATTACAGTGCCCAGAGAATTGGCCTGGAAATTATGCAGCTAGTTAACCGTGCAAGAAATTGGCAAGGTGAGTTTTAACATTTAGATAAATATTTAAGTAGTGAGATAAGGTTGGAATAGAAATGAGACAAATGGACGTCTCTGCGTAGATTTCTAAACATTAGAGATTTCAATACTGTGTTAATCATTATGTACAATAGAGAGAAGAATAAAATAAAGAACGGCGGACGCCAATCCTCAGTTTCCAGATTTGCGCGAGATTCTTTCAATGAACCGAGAGGCAACATCTTGATGCAATCATTGCGTTTCATTTACAAGAGGATATAGTGCTGATTTTGATTAATCTCCATAATATGTTTCTTATACATTATAAATATTTGGCACAGCTCACAAGCAGTAAATTTAGAGGAAACATGATAGATACATAAATTTCAGGAGATACGTATGACTAGGGTCACCTTATCTGCCCAAGCAAATTAAATATTAAACTACAAAGGTTCTTGGAGAGATAAAAAAAAGAAACATTGGCTTCAAAAAGTTACATTTCTTATCCATGCCCATTATATTACAGCTACTTATTTACTTTTCTTACATTGATCAAGTTATTTTCTTATTATACTCCAGAGCTGCACTCACTATTCTGCTGGTGCAGTTACTGTGTACATACATTACATTACTGATCCTGTACAGATCCTGAGTTACATCCTGTATTATACTTCAGAGCTGCACTCACTATTCTGCTGGTGCAGTCACTGTGTACATACATTACATTACTGATCCCGAGTTACATCCTGTATTATACTCCAGAGCTGCACTCACTATTCTGCTGGTGCAGTCACTGTGTACATACATTACATTACTGATCCTGAGTTACATCCTGTATTATACTCCAGAGCTGCACTCATTATTCTGCTGGTGCAGTTGCTGTGTACATACATTACATTACTGATCCTGAGTTACATCCTGTATTATACCCCAGAGCTGCACTCACTATTCTGCTGGTGCAGTCACTGTGTACATACATTACATTACTGATCCTGAATTACATTCTGTATTATACTCCAGAGCTGCACTCACTATTCTGTTGGTGCAGTCACTGTGTACATACATTACATTACTGATCCCGAGTTACATCCTGTATTATACTCCAGAGTTGCACTCACTATTCTGCTGGTGCAGTCACTGTGTACATACATTACATTACTGATCCTGAGTTACATCCTGTATTATACTCCAGAGCTGCACTCACTATTCTGCTGGTGCAGTCACTGTGTACATACATTGCATTACTGATCCTGAGTTACATCCTGTATTATACTCCAGAGCTGCACTCACTATTCTGCTGGTGCAGTCACTGTGTACATACATTACATTACTGATCCTGAGTTACATCCTGTATTATACTCCAGAGCTGCACTCACTAGTCTGCTGGTGCAGACACTATGTACATTTATTACATTACTTGTCCTGTACTGATCCTGAGTTACATCCTACATTATACTCCAGAGCTGCACTCGTAAGGAGGAGAACCGAGCCCTGGGTACCTGTCCTGTGTCGGGTCTGGAACTGTCAGAGCTGTCTTCTCTGTTGTCCAGGGGAAAGAGAAAGAGACTGGACAGACCTTTGCACTCAGAAGAAGGGGGTGTGCTAAGTGGCAACAGCCTCAGCGCGCGTGGAAGCAGTCAGTCTTGGCGGGAACAGGCTGCGCACAACACAGGAGTGCTCCTTCCCTTGAGCACCGGGACTGCACTGGCCTGTGTCAGTGTACTCCCACCATCACCAGCGGGGATTACAGAGAGAAAAGTGCAGTGTGCCCGGTAACTGGTAGAGAGTGAGGTGCCATGCGCTTTGTGACCGTAAGTACAGCGCACATGCCACATAGAGAAAACCGGGTACTGGACAGACTTTTGCGGACCACCTTACCAGCATATACCTGCTCGCCCACAGTGGACCCTGATAGTGGTGCGTCTTTGTTCGCTCCGGGCTGCATATGCTCATGGACTAGGAGCTCAGCGGAAGGTGCCGAAGACCGACCGCTGCCGCCAGAAGACAGACCGCCGTCGCCAACAGAATCTTCTTGGACAAGCACCGCGCCAGCCATTGTTGGTGCTACCAACCCCCAAGTAGTGCCTGCAGTCTGAGAAACTCCTGACATGATAAGTGCACAAAAGAACTGCTGTCACTTTATTAACCCTCATATCCTTTGCAATTAGACTGCTATTCCCCGGTTTAACCCTTCATCTCCCTGTGAGGAGTTAACCCCCTGTTAAATTAAAACTGTTAAATTTGTTAGCCCTTGCTCTGCCTTCTGTCTATCACTGCATCCCGCAACCTGCTTTCACTTGGCGTAGTCGGCAGGATGCAGTCCTCAGGCTCAGAAGAGACAGACCAGGCGGTCATGGGTGCCCCAAGGGCCAATATACCGCTGGGAGCCATGCTGAGTAACCTTTCAAAGTTCACAGGGAGAAACACTTTACTATGGGACTGGACTGAGCGGGTCAAGGGCATGTTGAGGATGCACCCCATGACCTCCGCGATGCAAGCAGAGATTCCCATGTCTTTTCTGGAGGTTGGACCTGAGCAAAAGCAGGGGGTGACAGCCCCGGCAGGGAAGGTCTGGAGTGGATAGGTATCTGTTCCGCTTGCAACTGAACCAAGTTGGGTGAGCGAGATCCGGAAGGAAATCCAAGACATGCGAAAAGAATGGTCTGACTTAAGGAAGAAACCTCCCTTAACCCTGGACGCCTCCAGAGGCCGAACTGATCCCGAGCCTCGGAAAAGAGACAACCTTGCACAGAAAGACAGCCGATCTGTTTCGCATGTGGAGACACTGGACATTATGCCCACGGGCGTGTGCGTCAGGGGAGATCTACCAACCGCCGTCCATTAACCCCTTTCCTACAATGGACATAATATACCGTCCATGTGACCTGGAGGACCTAAGTCCCAAGGACAGAATATTACGTCACAAGCGATCAGCGGCGCTCATGGAGGGAGCGCAGCTGATCGCGGCCGGGTGTCAGCTGATTATCACAGCTGACAACTGGCACTATGCGTCAGGGGCGGTCACGGACCGCCCCGGCACATTAACCCCTGGCACACCGCGATCAAACATGATCGCAGTGTACCGGGGGCATAGGAGAGAAGTGCGCAGGGAAGGGGCTCCCTCCGTGCTTCCCTGCGACCCCGGAGCGACGAGATGTGCTGCGTCTCTCCGAGAGTCCTCCTCCCTGCAGGCCCCTGGATCCATTATGGCCGCAGGGGCCTTCAGGGTCCTGCAGGGAGGCGTCTTCCTCACTGCCTGCTGAGAGCAGGCAGGAGGAAGCCTGCAGCAGTGCCTGTCAGATCGCCGATCAGACACAGCGCTGTTCTAAGTGTCAGATTGGCGATCTGACAAAAGACAGTGATGTCCCCCCCTGGGACAATATAATAAATTAAAAAAAAAAAAACACGTGTAAAAATAATTTTAAAAAATCACAAAATAAATTTTAAAAAAATATATTCCCTAATAAATTCATTTTTCTAAATAAGAAAAAAAAACAATAAAAGTACACATATTCAGTATCGCCACATCCGTAACAGCCCGCCCTATAAAACTATCCCACTAGTTAACCACTTTAGTGAACCCCTTAAAAAAATAAAAAAAACAAAGCAAAAAACAATGCTTTATTATCATGCCGCCAAACAAAAAGTGCAATAACGCGCGATCAAAAAGACGGATATGAATAAACATGGTACCGCTGAAAGCATCATCTTGTCCCGCAAAAAACAAGCAGCCATACAGCATCATCAGCGAAAAAGTAAAAAAATTATAGCTCGCAGAAAAAAGCGATGCAAAACTAATTATTTTTTATGTAAAATTTGTTTTTATTGCATAAAAGCGACAAAACGTAAAAAATGATATAAATGAGGTATCGCTGTAATCATACTGACCAGAAGAATAAAACCCCTTTATCAATTTTAGCACACGTGGAACGGTGTAAACGCACCCCCCCCAAAAGAAATTCATGAAATGCTGGTTTTTGTTCATTCTGCGTCCCAAAAATCGGAATATAGAGCGATCAAAAAATGTCACATGTCCGAAAATAATACCAATAAAAACGTCAACTCATCCCGCAAAAAATAAGACCTCACATGACATGGTTCAAAACACGGAAAAATTATAGCTCTCAAAATGTGGTGATGCAAAAACTATTTTTACAATAAAAAGCGTCTTTTAGCGTGTGACAGCTGCCAAACATAAAAACCCAACATAAATAGTAAATCAAACCCCCCTTTATCACCACCTTAATTAGGGAAAAATAATAAAATTAAAAAAATGTATTTATTTCCATTTTTCCCGCTAGGGTTAGGGTTAGGTCTAGGGCTGAGATTAGGGTTAGGGGTGTGTTGTGGTTAGGGTTACAGTTAGAATTGGGGGTTTCCACTGTTTGGGCACATCAGGGGCTCTCCAAACGCAACATGGCGTTTGATCTCAATTCCAGCCAAAAAAGTCAAATGGCGCTGTGTTATGATTGGGTCACCGAGGAGGAAAACAAGACCAAGCTAAGCCACAGAAAACCAGAGATTGGTAACTAAGCGGATTGCAGACCCCTGATCCTATCCACACAACTAGCAGTAGCCGTGGAGTGTACCTACGATGATTCAAGATGCCTCAACACAGCCGGAGGACTAAATACGCCTAAAGCAAGAAAAGGGGAAAACTAAACTGCTCCAGAGCAGACCCCAAAGGAATAGATAGCCCCCAAACATATATTGTCGGTGAGACAAGATGAAAACACAAACACAGGTAGGAAAATAGGCTGAGCAAACGATGGGGCCCACACTAACTAGAAAGGACAGGAAAGGAAAGACTCTGTCTGCAATCACGCCAAAAACACTGCAAAAATGTCCAACACTTCTGATAGCAAAAAAACCCTGAAGTCACTAGACTTCACCCACTATATCAGCACTCTGGCATATTCTGAAAACAGAGCAAAAAGAGGCCAATCTAATAAGGGACAAAAATCAAACTGGCACAAACATAAGGATGGAAATTCAGCACAGCCCCAGCCGGGGCTGGCTGACCACACAAAAGTGAATAGACAAAACCAAATCAAATGTGAACAATAGCAAAGAACACTTATCTTGAGAATGCAGGGACTGAACTGGAAACTAAGACCTCAGGAGGCAGGAACAATCACCAGCAGGGATAGAGGGAGTCGGCTGTCTTAAATCCAGTCAGAAACTCCAGATGTCCAATCGTCATCCTCATTATCAGGTGGCAGGTCTCTGCTAATTCGATCAGCTTCATTACCTCCTGCAACCACCAGAGGGAGCCCGGAAAGAGAACTCACGACTCCTCTGTCAATACAACCAGCTCCACCACCCTCACCAGCAACCAGAGGTAGACCAGAAAGTGAATTCACAACAGCGCTGCTTCCCTTCCAATCCCTGCCATGCGCCCAAATATGAAAACAAAAGAAAATTCCAGTATATCGTGCAAGTATAAAATATGCAAATTTTATTGACTCAATCAGAGAAATAAATATATATAAAAATAACACGATCAAAGTATGGATTAAATTAATTCAAGGTCACTATTTAACCACAATAGGGGTTAGTACCAACAAAAAGACTGACCTACAGCCATTGTAAACAGTGCTAAAATATTATCCTTAACTTGCCATCTAGATCTCAGGTACCTGGTATATTACATGTCCAACCGTGGCATAAAAATGGGGTATAGTAATCAAATAAGCATCAGAGGTGGTCTGCAGGATGTGGTCTCCCCAAGCACTCCCTAGAGTGGAGTCAGCTGAGAGAGCCAAAGCCCGTGGGCTGCCCCCATTGTTCTAGTATGAAAGAAGGATGGGACCCTGCGTTTCTGTGTCAATTACCAGAAGCTGATGCCTGCACTGTGCAAGACTCATATCCGCTACCAAGAAATGGGGAGTCCTTGTCTGCTGTGGAAAAAGTGAAGTACTTCTCGTCACTGGTTCTGGCCAGTGGATATTGGCAAATGCCCATGCCTGACCGGGTAAAGACAGCATTCATACTTCCTATGGGATTGTTCGAGTTCAATCAGATGTCTTTCGGCCTTACCAATGCACCCCACACCTTTCAACGATTGATGGAGAGATATTTGGGAGATCTGAACTTTGAAGCTACCCTCATCTATTTAGATGACATCATCATCTATGCCGCAACCTTTGAGGAGCACCTGCAATGGCTGGAACAAGTGTTGAGTCAGCTGCAGAAGCACTGCCTGAAAGTGAATCCTCAGAAGTGTCATCTCTTTCACAAGCAGATTTAATATCTGGGACTAGAGTTGAGCGACTTTTGGTTTTTTAGGGTCGAGTTTCGTTTTGTGAAACCCGACTTTTCCAAAAGTCGGGTCGAGCAAGATCGTCCGATTATAGGGAAAAGTCGGGGTCGTCCTGAAACACGAAACCCAATGTAAGTCAATGGGGAATAAAAGTTGGCAGTGAGAGGACAGGAAACACACCTACAGTGCCCATTTGAATGCCAAAAGCATCAATTCTTCTTACTTAAGCTTGTCAAACTTAATTAACTTCATAATACAAGTTACGCACTGAAAAATGGGGGTTATTTGGCTAAAGTTGAGGGGGGGAGGGCTGGCTGCAGGTTTTCATGTGCCCTGGGCGAAAGAGCGCCCCTTTAACACATACCACAACTCATCATGCTCCGATACGGCAGAGAAATAGCGGTATAGTACAATGAAAAATACTTCACTTTTTACATCTCATGACGAGGCCCATCTATTTCTCCATACAGAATCATTGGTCCCATATAATGTTTGAAACAGTATATGATGAGCTCCACATAATGCTACAGTATATGTTGGTCCCCATGGATGAAGCTCCACTGTCTTATGGGCCCAAATAATGCTCCAAACATAATGGGCCCCATTTCTAATGTTCTAGTGTACAATGGGCCCTGTAAATGCTGCTCCAGTGTCTGATGTCCACCTTTGGAATGTTCCAGTGTATGGTGGGCCCCATCTATCATTCTCCAGAGTATAGTGCTCCCCAAAAATTGCTGTCCCAACATTGAAAACAATCAAATAAGTCTCCTCGCTAGGAAATCCCTGTACTTGTCTGGACTCCTCGTCGTCCCCATCTTCCATCTCACTGCACAGTATTTCAACTTTGCAAGTGCTGTGATCCTGAGCAAGCAGGGGGGGCCCACTCGTTGGCGACGGCACTGGCACAGGGCCCCTGATAGTACGGTGGTGTGTCTGATGGTGGGTGGGCCGAACCTGCACTTTCATCTGCAGCTTCCTCTTTGTCACCGTGTAAGATGGAACTGTATATGGGAAGGGTAACCTGAGTTTCATCAGGGTCAGATTCAGGTCGTGTAGCGTGCGAGGGGAATGTAGTGGTCTGGGTCAATGTACCAGCAGATTCATCGAGCAGTGGCTGGGCATCAGTGCACTTGTGTCGCCCCCAGGAGTACGGTCGCCACAGTGGCATTACCTTCTTCCTAGGGAGTGTGATGTCATGCTTGGGAGCAACGAACGATCTCTCTAGCAGGTTAACTGATTGGGCGGCGTTATTCCCACGAGTCATGAACCTCCAAACAGCGTTCATGAAGGCAAAGTGTTTGTTTTACGTGGGCAGTATGGTTGCAAAGCTGAACCTTAAAGGAATGTCCAGAAGGGCACCACCAGGAGTGGAGCCTACGGTTAAATTCGACTCCACCTGGGAAACCTCAACCATGCCAGCTACAGAACAGATGCACACATTGCAAGCTTAATTCCGTTAACGAACGAGACTCCGTCATGCCCCACGGTCCGAGTCCGGCTTACTAGAGGGACACGTGAGGCTCTGGCACATGAGATTGGCCAATAACTGGTGTGTCATGCCCTTACATGTCCGTGGCTGCATGTGCGCTACACTGAAAAGGCCAGCGTTTGTCGCTTACAGGTGCAGATAACCCGCTAAACAACGTTAGTGATGGGGATCACTGATTACAATTATTACCCGCGAACAATGATTTCCCAGTAAGTGCAGGTCAACCGCAGTTCCGGAATTAGGCCTAACTGTCATTCCAGAAAAAATGAAAAACTTACGTGTGCAAACCACAGGTGCTGTAGCTTGCTTAACAGCTCGCCAGCAGTTCTCACGCCCAGTATGGATTACACGTGATTGCACAAAGGTGAGAAAGGGTACCGTATCCCCAGATAACATGTATGGATAGCGTACACATTCAAAATATATGTCTATACATCAGGAGGCAGGCTCAGACGGTGTTAGGCCCAGTATGGATTGCACGTGATTGCACAAAGGTTAGAAAGGGTACCGTATCCCCGGATAACATGTATGGATAGCGTACACATTCAAAATATATGTCTATACATCAGGAGGCAGGCTCAGACGGTGTTAGGCCCAGTATGGATTGCACGTGATTGCACAAAGGTTAGAAAGGGTACCGTATCCCCGGATAACATGTATGGATAGCGTACACATTCAAAATATATGTCTATACATCAGGAGGCAGGCTCAGACGGTGTTAGGCCCAGTATGGATTGCACGTGATTGCACAAAGGTTAGAAAGGGTACCGTATCCCCGGATAACATGTATGGATAGCGTACACATTCAAAATATATGTCTATACATCAGGAGGCAGGCTCAGACGGTGTTAGGCCCAGTATGGATTGCACGTGATTGCACAAAGGTTAGAAAGGGTACCGTATCCCCGGATAACATGTATGGATAGCGTACACATTCAAAATATATGTCTATACATCAGGAGGCAGGCTCAGACGGTGTTAGGCCCAGTATGGATTGCACGTGATTGCACAAAGGTTAGAAAGGGTACCGTATCCCCAGATAACATGTATGGATAGCGTACACATTCAAAATATATGTCTATACATCAGGAGGCAGGCTCAGACGGTGTTAGGCCCAGTATGGATTGCACGTGATTGCACAAAGGTTAGAAAGGGTACCGTATCCCCGGATAACATGTATGGATAGCGTACACATTCAAAATATATGTCTATACATCAGGAGGCAGGCTCAGACGGTGTTAGGCCCAGTATGGATTGCACGTGATTGCACAAAGGTTAGAAAGGTTAACGTATCCCCAGATAACATGTATGGATAGCGTACACATTCAAAATATATGTCTATACATCAGGAGGCAGGCTCAGACGGTGTTAGGCCCAGTATGGATTGCACGTGATTGCACAAAGGTTAGAAAGGGTACCGTATCCCCAGATAACATGTATGGATAGCGTACACATTCAAAATATATGTCTATACATCAGGAGGCAGGCTCAGACGGTGTTAGGCCCAGTATGGATTGCACGTGATTGCACAAAGGTTAGAAAGGGTACCGTATCCCCAGATAACATGTATGGATAGCGTACACATTCAAAATATATGTCTATACATCAGGAGGCAGGCTCAGACGGTGTTAGGCCCAGTATGGATTGCACGTGATTGCACAAAGGTTAGAAAGGGTACCGTATCCCCAGATAACATGTATGGATAGCGTACACATTCAAAATATATGTCTATACATCAGGAGGCAGGCTCAGACGGTGTCAGGCACAGTATGGATTGCACGTGATTGCACAAAGGTGAGAAAGGGTTCCGTATCCCCAGATAACATGTATGGATAGCGTACACATTTAAAATATATGTCTATACATCAGGAGGCAGGCTCAGACGGAGTTAGGCCCAGTATGGATTGCACGTGATTGCACAAAGGTTAGAAAGGGTACCGTATCCCCGGATAACATGTATGGATAGCGTACACATTCAAAATATATGTCTATACATCAGGAGGCAGGCTCAGACGGTGTTAGGCCCAGTATGGATTGCACGTGATTGCACAAAGGTTAGAAAGGGTACCGTATTCCCAGATAACATGTATGGATAGCGTACACATTCAAAATATATGTCTATACATCAGGAGGCAGGCTCAGACGGTGTTAGGCCCAGTATGGATTGCACGTGATTGCACAAAGGTTAGAAAGGGTACCGTATCCCCGGATAACATGTATGGATAGCGTACACATTCAAAATATATGTCTATACATCAGGGGGCAGGCTCAGACGGTGTTAGGCCCAGTATGGATTGCACGTGATTGCACAAAGGTTAGAAAGGGTACCGTATCCCCAGATAACATGTATGGATAGCGTACACATTCAAAATATATGTCTATACATCAGGAGGCAGGCTCAGACGGTGTTAGGCCCAGTATGGATTGCACGTGATTGCACAAAGGTTAGAAAGGGTACCGTATCCCCGGATAACATGTATGGATAGCGTACACATTCAAAATATATGTCTATACATCAGGAGGCAGGCTCAGACGGTGTCAGGCACAGTATGGATTTGACGGCCCAGACTACACAGCGGAGGAGCAGGGAGAGGTAAAGATTGCAAATGCTGGGGCCCTGCCCAAGCAAGGGGGGCCCACTCGTGGGCGTCGGTACTGGCACTGGGCCCCTCATAGTACGGCGGTGTGTCTGATGGCGGGTGTGCACCACCACCGTCAGAGACACTTGATTGCACTATGAAGGACCCTGTGCCAGTGCCCTGCCCAAGAGTCGGCCTACCCACCTGTCCAGGGCAACGGCACTCGCACGGTGTCGTGCGCTAGGTGGTGACCCCGGCCATGGGGGGGGGGAGGCAGCACAGTTAGGGAGTTTTAGAAAGTGGCATATGTTGAGGTTGGACATTCAGCTGATGCAAAAGGTGAAATAGGTCAAGTCCCAGGAAGAGGTGGACCAAAGCAAGCCATTTTTCTGTCACCCTATGTGTCATCAGGGGAAGGTGGGACAAAATCCTTGGAAACCCATGCGTGGTTCATTTTAATGAAGGTTAGATCATCCACATTTTGGGTTGACAGACGGGTCCTTTTTTCTGTCAGGATTGATCCAGCTGCACTGAAGACTCTTTCCGATAGCACACTTGCAGCTGGGCAAGCGAGCTACTGTAAGGCATATTGTGACAATTCAGGCCAGGTGTCCAGTTTAGCGGCCCAATAGTCAAAGGGGAATGACCTGTGTGGGAGAACATCAATATGGGAGGAAAAGTAGTTTGTAACCATAGTTGACAACTGCTGTCTCCTGCCACTTTCCATCGATGCAGTATTACCAGTTGTGTGAGCGGTACTTGAAAAATCAGTCCACAACATTGTCATGAAACCCCTGTCTCCAACGCCACTTCTGCTGTGTGCACCACGAACACCTCTGCCAAGCTGCCCCCGGCCCGTACGGCTCGTGTGAGAACCATCACCGCTGCTGTGTGCTGGGAATGCCTCAAGCAACCGATTTACCAGAGTTGCTTGTTTATTAGCCAATATTAGGTCAAGGTTCTCCTGTGGCATGATGTTTTGTAATTTGCCTTTATAGCGTGGATCCAGGATGCTGGCCAACCAGTAGTCGTCATCGTTCATCATTTTGGCAATGCGGGGGTCCCTTTTTAGGCAAGGCATAATCTGACATGTGGGCCAATGTTCCCGGTGTCAATGATGCACTGCGAGTGCTGGTTGGAGGTGCACTTTCTGGCAAATCCACATCTCTCCAGTCACGCACAAACCCTGTACCAGACCTTGCCACGCCAACATTTTCACTTGCCCCATGAGATGCATCCTCCTCCCCTAAGTAATCATCCCCATCATCCTCCTCCTCCTCCTCTTCTTCCTCCACCTCGTCCAGGAGAGGTCCCTGAGCAGACAATGGCTGAATGTCATCAAGGATTCCCTCCTCCTCTTCCTCCTCATCAACATTGGCTGCAGAAGCCTGCTCCTTAAGGTGCGTCAAAGTTTGCATGAGCAGACGCATAAGTGGGATGCTCATGCTTAGGAAGGCGTCGTCTGCACTTACCAGCCATGTGCATTCCTCAAAACACTGAAGGACTTTACAGAGGTCTTTCAGCTTCGACCACTGCACACCGGTCAACTCCATGTCTGCTCTCAAAGTGCCTGGCCGTGTATCCTCCCACAAATGCATTATGGCCTGCTTCTGCTCGCACAGCCGCTCCACCATGTGCAGGGTGGAGTTCCACCTTGTTGCAATGTCGATAATGAGGCGGTGGTTGGGAAGGTGGAGCAATCGCTGCAGCTTCTGCATACGAACGGAGTGTACAGGCGACCGGCGGATGTGCGCGCACAGTCTTTGCACCTTCTGGAGCAGGGCTGTTAACTCCGGATAATTTTTGAGGAAGCACTGCACCACCAGGTTCAAGGTGTGAGCCAAGCAAGGTATGTGGCTGAGTTTTGAAAGGGCTATGGCTGCCACAAAATTATGGCTGTTATCACTAACTACCTTGCCTGCCTCAAGATGTACACTGCCCAGCCATGACTCAGTTTGTCGCTTCAAGTACTCGGCCAGCACCTCGGCGGTGTGTCTGTCGCCCAAACACATCATCTGCAATACTGCCTGCTGACGCTTTCCACTAGCTGCTTGATAGGGGGACACCTCGTGTGCAACAGTGGCAGCTGCAGATGGAGTGCTCGTACGACTGCGCTCTGTGGACGAGCTTTCGCTTCTGGAGGAGGAGGAGGAGGGTCGAACGCCTACAGCCAACTGTTTCCTATACCGTGAGCTAGGCAGCACTGTCCCACCACCACTGTCCCCTGTGGACCCTGCATCCACCACATTAACCCAGTGCGCAGTGATGGACACGTAACGGCCCTGGCCATGCCGACTGGACCATGCATCAGTTGTGAGGTGCACCTTTCCGCTCACTGACTGCTTGAGTGCATGGACAATGCAGTCTTTCACATGATGGTGGAGGGCTGGGATGGCTTTGCGAGAGAAGAAGTGGCGACTGGGTAGGTCATAGCGTGGTACTGCATAGGCCATGAGTTCGCGGAAAGCTGCGCTTTCCACCAATCGAAAGGGCATCATCTCAAACGAGATTAGTTTGGCAATGTGGGCGTTCAAACCCAGTGTATGCGGATGAGAGACTGAGTACTTTCTTGACCTACTCATAGTGTCTGGGAGGGTGAGCTGGACTTGAGAGCTGCATATGGTGGAAGTAGCGGTGGACAGGGCGGACTGAGAGAGGGTTGATGATGGTGATGGAGTTGGTGTTCTTTCTGATGGCCTAGAATCAGTCTTTTGTTGATATAACAGTGGGATTCCCTGACTGCTGTGGCCTTGCAACGACACCTCAACATTTGCTGCTGTGCTAACCGGTGGGCTTACAGTGGGGGAAACAATGTAGCGTTGCTGACTACCTTCGTTGTGATCAGTTGCACATGAGGTTTGGTGTTGTGTCCACGCTTGCAAGTGCATGGTGGTTAAATGTCTAAGCATGCAACTGGTATTCAAATTTTTCAGATTTTTCCCTCGGCTAAAGGTCTTTGCGCACTTCTTACAGATAACCTTGGCCTGATCATTAGGATTTTGTTCAAAAAAGTGCCACACTGCACTCTTTCTACTATGGAAGACATTTTGCGTCCTTGCACGCTGTGCTATTTTGACCGTCTGGCCAAGCAGTCCAGCAACTTTTCGGCTTTTTGTAACCCGTTTTTGGACTGCTCCGTGCCTGCCAGATAACAGCTGTTGCGATGTCGATGCCTGCGGCGGATGCTCCTCCTCCTCTTCTGAGCTATTGGCAGTGGCACCCTCTTCCCCCAATGGATGCCAATCTGGGTCAACACCTGGGTCATCCATCACCTCCTCTTCAATGTCATGTGCACCTTCCTCTGTGTCACCGTGTATGGTGGTATAGTGTGCGGGAAGGGGCACCTGAGTCTCATCAGGGTCAGAATCTGGCTCTGTACACTGCGAGGACAATGTAGTGCTCTGAGTGAATGTACCAGCAGAATCATCCATCAGCGGCTGTGCATCAGTGCACTCCATGTCAGATTCATCTTGGCCTGGGTAATTCACCATTTCACTTGATAATCCAGGCATGGTATGTGAAAACAGCTCCATGGAGTAATCAGTAGTATGGCCTGCGTCATCCTTCAATCTTGGTTGGGGTGAAGGACACAAGGAAAGGTGTGGTCCATGAACATGAGCCTCCAATGACGACTCAGTGCTTTTACTTTTTACAACTGAAGAAGAGGAGGCGATAGAGCTGGAGGCTGAGTCAGCAATGTAAGACAAAACTTTTTCCTGATGCTCTGGCTTTAAAAGCGGTTTGCCAACTCCTAGAAAACTAAGCCTTCGAAGCCTTATGGAGCCAGACGATGACGCAGGCTCAACACCTCCTGCATTCGGTCCTATTTTGCTCTTGCAACTACCATCAGATCCACCACCAACACCATCATTACCAGCTGCCAACCCCCGCCCAATTCCATGGCCTCTTCCACTAGCCTTCCTCATTTTTGGTAAAAATGTAGACAAAATCCAACAAACTATATAGTAATGTAAAACAAGGTACAAGGTGTCTATAGGACAGGGGAGATTTTGAATTTCTGCTCACACTAGTGGATACTGGACACTTTTGGATTGTGTGAGGCCCAATGAATATCTGAGCGCTATGTGACAGGCTCGATGGCACAGCTGTGACCAAAGTGACTAGAGGATAAGTGAGATTTTGAATTTCTGCAGACACTTGTGGACACTGGACACTTTTGGATTGTGTGAGGCCCAATGAATATCTGAGCGCTATGTGACAGGCTCGATGGCACAGCTGTGACCAAAGTGACTAGAGGATAAGTGAGATTTTGAATTTCAGCAGACACTTGTGGACACTGGACACTTTTGGATTGTGAGAGGCCCAATGAATATCTGAGCGCTATGTGACAGGCTCGATGGCACAGCTGTGACCAAAGTGACTAGAGGATAAGTGAGATTTTGAATTTCAGCAGACACTTGTGGACACTGGACACTTTTGG